>NC_090733.1:101309370-101316870 GCF_036898095.1 Palaemon carinicauda | reverse complement strand
AGAGAGAGAGAGAGAGAGACCTCATCATCTTTTGCCTTCAAGCCAAATCATTATCGGACATTTCAGCATTAATAGTCTGACAGTAGATGAATATACATTTTCCTTTTAGCAAAACTATTAGGAATCTGGATTTTTGATATTCTCATGATGAACTTACTGCTTCTGAGCTTAAACACTTTAAAAAAAGACATGACTTGGAATATATACAGTCGTTGGTGACCATGTAAATACGGATCTGTAGGTATATTCAGACAGACCTATATTCAGATATTCATCTCCTGTTGTTGAACTTTGTTTATGACGATTAAATCATTTATCTACATGGTTAAATGTAAGTAAGATTTATTCCTGGTAGGAGAGAGAGAGAGAGAGAGAGAGAGAGAGAGAGAGAGAGAGAGAGAGAGAGAGAGAGAGAGAGAGAGAGAGAGAACGCGTGTCGTTTTTTCCAATATAAGGAAAAATTCTATTGAATTGTGACAGACATTATCTTCAAACACCAGTAATGAGTGGAATAAATTTATCAAAACTTATCGCTTTGATAATTTCTTTATGCATTTGATAGTCTGAACGAAAAACTGTGCTGTTTGAAATAAAGATGGAAACGGAATTCATACATTGTTTTATATGGAACGCAGATACCAAACCAGATTCATTGTCCGAAAACGTTTCAAATGAGATCCACTGTCCGAGAAAGTTTTAAATAAGATCTACTGTCTGAAAAAGTTTAAAATAAGATTCCCTGTTCAAAAAACGTTTCAAATAAGATATACTGTCCAAAAACGTTTCAAGTAAGATCCACTCTGCAAAAACGTTTCAAGCAAGAACCACTGTCCGAAAAAGTTCCAAATCTGATGCACTGTGCCAAAACATTTAAAAGAAGATCCCCTTTTCAAAAACTTTTCAAATAAAATCAACTGTCCGAAAAAAGTTTCATATAAGATCCACTATGTGAAAACGTTTCAAATAAGACCCACAGTGCAAACACCTTTCAAAAAAATCCACTGTCCAAAAATGTCTCAAATCAGTTCTACTGTCCGAAAACGTTTAAAATAAGATTCACAATCCGAAAAAGTTCCAAATAAGATTCACTGTCCGAAAACGTTTCAAATAAGATTCTCTGTTCGAAAACGTTTCAAATAAGATTCTCTGTTCGAAAACGTTTCAAGATCCACTGTGCGAAAACGTTTCTAGTAAAATCCACTGTTCAAAAAAGTTTCAAATCAGATCCACTGTGCGAAAACTTTTCAAATAAGATCCACTGTCCAGAAATTCTTCAGATAAAATTCAATGTCCGAAAAAGTTTCAAATAAGATTTACTGTCCGAAAACGTTTCAACTAAGATCCACTATCTGAAAAACTTTCAAATAAGTTCCACTGTCCGAAAACGTTCCAAATAAGATTCACACTCCAGAAATGTTTTAATTAAGATCCACTGTCCGAAAAAGTTTCAAATAAGATCCACTACCCGAAAAAGTTTCAATTAAAATCCACTGTCCGAGAAAGTTTCAAATAAGATCTACTGTAAGAACAAGGTTTTAAATAAGATCCACTGTGTGAAAACGTTTCAGATAAGATTCACTGTGCAAAAACCTTTCAAATAAGATCGACTGTCCGACAATGTTGCAGATGAGTTTCATTGTCCGAAAACGTTTTAGATAAGATTCCCTGTCCAAAAAAGTTCCAAATAAGATTCACCGTCCGAAAAAGTTCCAAATAAGATTCACTGTCCGAAAAAGTCTCAAATAAGATTCTCTGTCCGAAAACCTTTCAAGTAAGATTCACTGTCTGAAAACGTTTCAAGTAAGATCCTCTGTGCGAAACGTTTCAAGTAAGATTCACTATCCTAAAAACTTTCAAATAAGATCCACTGTCAGAAAACGTTTCAAATAAGTCCAACTTTCTGAAAAACATTCAAATAAGATTCAATGTCGGGAAACGTTCAAAATAAGATTCGCTGTCCAAAAAATTTTCAAATAAGATTCACTGTCTAAGTTTTAAACAAGATTCACTATCCAAAAACGTTTTTCAATTAAGATTCACTGTTCAAAAAAGTTTCAAATAAGATTCACTGTCCAAAAATGTTTCGAATAACTGTTATATTAATCTTCTGGATCCCTTTCCCTCGCGTGAGGAAAGACAACTGTTCCTTTCCAAACACTAAAAATTGAATGGCATCTTTTTAGTGTCAAAATTGAGCTGAAAAGAACTCCGTGAAATGTTTGTAATCCCTGAATTAGTTACAAAAACTAAAGACGAAGAATGTATTGCTTAGATTAAAATAAATCCAATTAGAGATCTATGGAAAACAAATAAAACTACAGACGAGATAACAAAGCAATTAAAACAGAAATAGAGTATATGATACTTAAAAGAAATTGTAAAGAGCATCTAAAACGCTATGAGCAATGGAAAAAGTTTAGAATGGCAAGATAACGAGTCGTTTCGAGGTTTCTTTAAAAATCCCACGAACAATGCTCGTTAGTGAGAGATAATAGAAAACATAACCATCGCCTTTCACCGCTGATAATGAGCTAAAAGATGCAATGGGGTGACTTTAGCAAGAAAAAAAATAATAAATAAATAAATAAAGAAATAAATAAAAAATAGAAAAAAACGAGCAAAGAAACTTCTATGAAGTCCAACTGAGAAAGACGCTGTTAATTGGATTCCCTTTGAGTGTCATTATTTTTTTCCATGATGCCAACAATTAAGAATGTTTTACATTTATTTGATTTTTGTTTTCCATATCTCCACCTAGAATATGGCTTTCTAAAATTGATTTCATCATACGCATATATTAAATCTTGATAGCAATTTATTGTTCCTAGTATAAAAAGTGTTAATAATGATAAATTTAAGACAATATGTAGCTACAATTCTCAAGATAAGACTAATGATGACGGAGATTATGAATGAAAAGATTTATAGGGCCATTTATGATCATAAATTCTGGTGATGGTCTGCGGTTAGAGAGGAAAAGGAAGTAATGCTATCGTTTGTATCACTAACATGAAAATTATTCAAATGTGAGATCTAGTTAAGCAATAACTATAGTTTTTCCCCTAAACGAAGATAAGATTTGTTCTGAAGTTTCAGTTAAAAAAAAACAGCAGCTGTGCTTTGCAGTAAAGGATATATAGGTCTGACCAGGATATAAAAGGAATACGAGATGAAAAGTAAATTCACTCAAGGGATAACTGCTTGAAAATATTTCTGCCATCCCACTATCAGGAGGATCAGCCGGCAAGCTGGATTATATTCGTTTTTATTGTAAAGTTTTAAAGGCTGCTGATGAATGGAAGAGGCAAGGGATAGTGACATTGTCGAGGATTAGTTTTTGTTTTATTTTTATTTATTTTTTGTTTGCCAAATCCTGAGAGAGAGAGAGAGAGAGAGAGAGAGAGAGAGAGAGAGAGAGAGAGAGAGAGAGAGAGAGAGAGAGAGAGAGTTAGTGTATCGATTGTTTGTTGTGAGAGACTATTGGTATAAATGAGGTTGTTTGTTTACTTTTAGCTAGGTTAGGAGAATGGTAAATGTTTCGGAGCGAATGCTTTTTTGATTTGACTGCAGCAAGAGGCAGTAGTGTGAGTGCTGGATTTACTATTATTTTTCTTACCAGCGTTGGAAGTGTTTTGTTTATTTTTGAGTAAGTCCAGTTTTGTTTATCTTTGCTTGTCGTGATTGTGAATGATAGGAACAATCTATTATTTATCTTTGATTATAGTGCGATAGTTTAGTTAGTTAGGAGTGTTCGTAAGTGTTTTTCTTTTTATTTTGGCAGGCCGTGATTCCTCCTTTGGAGAGTTATTTTTTGAAACGGATTTATTGTTGATGACCTGGCCTGTATTACGATTTTGTTTGGACTGCTCATTTGACTGCACAACTGTTGATGACCTGGCCTGTGTATTTGGATTGATGATGATGATGATGATGATGATGATGATCACTAACAACCCAATCAGCAAGGCAGTTGTGGCAAATTGCCACACAGTTTAATCGGTTGACCACAAAGCTGTGGTAGTGATAATTTGCCGTAAAAGACAGTCGGCTTTGTGTTGAGGACAGTGTTGGTGTCTGATAAAAGATAATATATATATATTTGGTGTTGGTATGCGGGTAATTTTAAGTTTGTTAGGGTTTTTTTATTTGAATGGTGTTACGTTTTTTTTTTTTTTTTGTATATTTAATATTGTTTATGATTAGTTTTAAGTATTTTGATTGTGGATGGTTTTGGTTTGATTTATGATAGTTTGTAAGAAATACATTATTTAGGTTATGTTTTGTTTATTTTGTCCTTTTGTCTAAGAGTCTTGTTTTAGATAACGTAAGGGGAAAGTTTGTTTTGTTGAGACATTTGTCTGTTTGAGTGATTCAAGGGTGTGGGGGTTGTTTTGCAACATCCCGCCACAACATTGCCATATCAAGCGGGACAATGCCCTAGAGATTGACCATATACTGTATACATATGATCAGCACCAAAGCCCCTCTGCACCCAAGGTAGAACTAAGGAGGGCCAGGCAATGGCTGCTGATGACTCAGTAGATATACCTAAAGGCTCCCCCCAAAAAAAATCTCCCATCCTTAGCTCATAAGAATGGTGAGGTTGCAGCAACCAAAGGGAACTAACGAGTTTGAGTGGGACTCGAACCCCAATCTGGCGATCGCTAGTCAGAGACGTTACCACATAGAATACCACAACCCTATAATTAGAATATTGCTGGTAGGACTAACAGAACCAATCGATTCATAAGTATGGATATGATGTTTTTTAAGTGTTATGGGTGATGTTACAGCCCGAGTTAGCGGGTTGAACAAAAGTCTTAGATTGACTAGATATACTAATTATTATTTTCTGATTGATAATTTTTGAAGCCATGGTGTTAGAAAAGGAGTGCCATGTTATTTGATTTTTACAGAAAACAGACAATAACATGAACTCTGAATAGATCAGCAAGCAGCAAGCCAGGGGCATGCTTCAAATGATGGCTGTTTTGCACAATGTCTTATTAGAGCCATAACATATCACTAATTGAAGCTCTAATTGCATCAAATTTTACCACTTTCCATTTATCGATCTTCCAGCTAACCGAAACTGAATAGCTAGGTAAATATATGATACTTTAATTTCTATCCAAATACATGAACCATATATTTTTCCTACTCGCCATCTTGTGTTTTATGCATTTCTCAACATGATTATTGGGGCAAACCAATCATTCATGAGTTTATGGATCCCATTATATAAAGACAATTATGGGAGACACCAGTGGGAAACTTTTTTTTTTTTTTTTTGGGGGGGGGGGGTCGGGGAAACGTCATAAACGAGTGATTTGCTGCAATCATAATGGTCAGAAATGCAAAATAAACACAAGATAACCAGATGGAAAAACATATGGTTCATGTAAATGGCTGAAAAAAGGCCAAAACGTGATTATTTAACACTTCTGAGATATGTAAAAGGGTACAAAACCTAACAAACCCACCTAACTTAACTTAGCAGTTGTCAGGTCAAAACTTGTAGCCGTGGGGCTTGACCCCCGGATCCACCTTCCCAGGTCACAACCGCTAGCCAGACCCCCCTTCCCAGGTCACAACCGCCAGCCAGACCCCCCTTCCCAGGTCACAAACTAAAAGTAAATCACAAATAAATCCTTACATTATGATAAAGTAAATCACAAATAATTCCTTACCTTATGATTGACACCTAGGTTTTTTTTTTTTTTTTTTTTTTTGTCTTGGCAATCTTTACAGAAGCTTTGCAGTAGAAATGTGCTGGTCTTCCCTAAAAATTAAGTCAGAATCGAACTTTTGAGGGATAACACAATGAGCTTTTAGAAAATGTGCATCATTATTTCACGATTATTTTTTAATTTCACATGAGTAACAATAGCTATACACTGAACGGAGAGCGTTTCCATCGTAATCCATTGCCGACATAAATGAAATTACACCAAATTTCGAAATAGATTGATGCACTTCCCTGAAGTTCCCTCTTGGAAACGTCTTTAGCTGATGGTGGTGAAGTTAAAACTGAAGGGTAAGGTGAAAAAAAAATGGCTGTTGTAGAACAACATCCGGGAATTTATGAAGAACTACTTGTAAGCTGTCAATTGGTTTAAAAAAACCACATAAGAGATACGTCATTGTAAATGCACAGAAAGCTCCCAAAACTGATCGGAACCAAGCATGCGCAATAAGTCCCCATCAGTCTCTCAGATGTAAATAATAGACAGAGTGAAAAACATACTTCACATTTTAATCGACCGATACGTAAGTCATTATGCTCCAGCCCCTATTAAACATATAGAGAAAAATACTAAACTAGCCAGCACTCGTCCATTTCTTATTGCGAATCCCAGTTTCGCTAGTAATTAAAGTATCATATATTTACCAATACATGTAATAAGAAAAGAAATACCTGGCCAAATTTATGATTGCGTATCATTCTTGAAATATTACTACTCCTACCACCACACATACTTTTACTCCTTTACAACTACACCTACTCATATTTCCATTACTCCTCCCAGTTATACTCCCACTCATATTTTCATTGCTCCTCCCGCTACTACTACTACTACTACTAATACTACTACTACTACTACTACTACTACTACTACAGTTTAAAATAATAAAAGCATAATCACAACAAAACTACAACTTTGAAGGAGTCAAGAACGTCGAAGTAACCAGTCGGCTACCAAATGTTTTTCCCACAAAAACATCACAACAACTTACCGGAATATCTCACAGCACAAAATGATGACCTTTAGGTTAGGTTAGGTTCTACTCTTCAGTGCCCAGAGTCTCGAGTTCGAAATCTTGCTAAACTAAGTCGCACTAGTCTCCTATACTACCTTTGAAGCAGAATAGGCTATATTAGGGGAGGCTAGGTTTTACCTGACAGTGCCCAGAGTCTCGAGTTCCAAATATTGCTCAACTAAGTCACACTGGAGTCCCATATAGGACCTTTAAGTTAGATTAGGTTATATTAAGTGAGGTTAGGCTTTACCTGTCAGTGCCCAGGGTCTCAAGTTCCAAATCTAGCTCAACTAAGTCACAATTGAGTCTCATATATAACCTTTAAATTAGGTTAGGTTAGATTAGATGAAGCTAGGTTTTATCTGTCAGTGACCAGATTTTCAAGTTCCAAATCTTGCTTCACTAAGTCGCATTTGAGTCCCATATATAACCTTTAAATTAGGTAAGGTTAGATTAGGTGAGGCTAGGTTTTATCTGTCAGTGCCCAGAGTCTCAAGTTCCAAATCTAGTTCCAATAAATCACACTGGAGTCTCATATATGACCTTTGAATTAGTTTAGGTTTGATTAGGTGAAGTTATGTTTTATCTGTCAGTGCACAGAGTCTCAAGTTCCAAATCTTGCTCCACTAAGTTGCACTGGATTCTCATATAATACCTTTAAGTTAGGTTAGGTTAGATTAGGTGATGCTATGTTTTACCTGTCAGTGCCCAGAGTCTCGAGTTCCAGATCCCGTTGAA
>NC_090733.1:101291870-101304370 GCF_036898095.1 Palaemon carinicauda | reverse complement strand
GGGGTTGGAGATGGGGAGGGGGGTTGGGACAGGACTTCCACACACACAGAGCCTTTCATGAAAGAGATTTCACCTCTCTCCACCGTGCACCCGCTCCCTGGAATTCGTTGTAGGCCCACTCCGTGGAATTTGGCGTCAGGAAAACAATTAAAACGGCCCGAGTTCATTTTACGGACACATTGCCCTCGGATATTGCATAATTAAGGGCGGGAGACAAAGGGGAATTTTTACAGATATCAAACATGACGGAAGGCTTCATCTATGACGGATGAGGTTGAATAGGGTTATGTAACGTTTTCGCTGAGGTTGAAAAAAGTTATGCAACGTTTTTGCTGAGGTTGAATAGGATTAAGCAACATTTTCTCTGAGGTTGAATAGGATTACTCAACATTTTCTCTGAGGTTGAATAGGATTATGCAACATTTTCTCTGAGGTTGAATAGGATTATGCAACATTTTCGCTGAGGTTGAATAGGATTATGGAAGATTTTTACTGAGGTTGAATAGGGTTAGGCAGCATTTTCGTTGAGGTTGAAAAGGGTTATGCAACGGCTTTGCTGAGGTTGAACAGGGTTATGGAACATTTTCTCTGAGGTTGAATAGGATTATACAACATTTCCACTGAGGTTGAATAGGGTTATGCAACGTTTTCGCTGAGGTTGAATAGGGTTATGCAATGTTTATACTGAAGTTTAAAACGGTTATGCAACGTTTTCACTGAGGTTGAAAAGGGTTATGCAACGTTTTCTCTGAGGTTGAATAGGGTTATACAACATTTTCGCTGAGATTGAATAGTGTTAGCCAACATTTCCACTGAGGTTGAAAAGGGTTATGCCACGTTTTCACTGAGGTTAAACAGGGTTATGCAACATTTCCACTGAGGTTTAAAAGGTTTATGCAACCTTTTTACTGAGGTTATATAGGGTTATGCAACATTTTCGCTGAGGTTGAATATGGTTAAACAACATTTTCGCTGATAGTGAATAGGGTTATACAACATTTTCGCTGATGTTGAATAGGGTTATGCAACATTTCCACTGAGGTTGAAAAGGGTTATGCAACGTTTTCGCTGAGGTTGAATAGGGTTAAACAACATTTTTGCTGATATTGAATAGGGTTATACAACATTTTCGCTGATGTTGAATAGGGTTATGCAACATTTCCACTGAGGTTGAAAAGGGTTATGCAACATTTTCGCTGAGGTTGAATAGGGTTAAACAACATTTCCGCTGAGATTGAATAGTGTTATGCAACATTTCCACTGAGGTTGAAAAGGGTTATGCAACGTTTTCACTGAGGTTAAACAGGGTTATGAAACATTTCTGCTTAGGTTGAAAAGGGTTATGCAACATTTTCTCTGAGGTTGAATAGGGTTATGCAACTATTTCCCTGAGGCTGAAAAGGGCTATGCAACGTTTTCATTGAGGTTATATAGGGTTATGTAACATTTTTGTTGAGGTTGAAAAGGGTTATGCAACGTTTTCTCTGAGGTTGAATCGGGTTATGCAATGTTTCGCTGAGGTTGAAAAGGTTTATGTAACGTTTTCGCTGCGGTTGAATAGGGTTATGCAACGTTTTTGGTGAGGTTGAAATGGGTTATGCAGCATTTTTGCAGAGGTTGAATAGGGTTATGCAACATTTTTGCTAAAGTTGAAAAGGGGTTTGCAACGTTTTCTCTGAGGTTAAATAGTGTTATGCAACATTCTTGCTGAAGGTGAATAGGGTCATGCAATGTTTGCGCTGAGGTTGAATAGGGTTATGCAACATTTTCATTTCTTTGAGTAGGGATATGTAACGTTTTCGCTAAGGTTGAATAGTGTTATGCAACATTCTTGCTGAGGCTGAATAGTGTCATGCAACATTTTCGCTTAGATTGAATAGGGTTATGCAATATTTTCATTTACTTAAATAGGGATATGCAACATTTTCGCTGAGGTTAAATAGGATTCATGCAACGTTTTCACAGAGGTTGAAAAGGGTTATGTAACGTTTTTGCTGAGGTCGAAAAAATGTTATGTAATGTTTTTGCTGAGGTTGAATAAGGTTATGCAACGTTTTCTCTGAGGTTTATTAGGGTTATTTACCATTTTGCTGAGGTTGAATAGGGTTATGCAAATTTTTCGCTGGGGTTGAATAGGGTTATGCAACATTTTTGCTTAAGTTGGAAAGGGGTTTGCAATTTTTTCTCTAAGGTTAAATAGTGTTATGCAACATTCTTGCTGAAGGTGAATAGTGTCATGCAACGTTTTCGCTGAGGTTGAATAGGCTTGTGCAACATTTTCATTTATTTGAGTAGGGATATGTAACGTTTTCGCTGAGGTTGAATAGTGTTATGCAACATTCTTGCTGAGGCTGAATAGTGTCATGCAACATTTTCGCTGAGGTTGAATAGGGTTATGTAACGTTTTTGCTGGGGTTGAATAGGGTTAAGTAAGGTTTTCTCTGAGGGTGAATAAGATTATGCAATGTTTTCACTACGGTTGAATAGGGTTATGTAATGTTTTTGCTGAGGGTGAATAAAATTATGCATTTTTTTCACTGAGGTCGAACAGGTTTATGTAATGTTTTTGTGAAGTTGAATAATGTTATGTAATGTTTTCGCTGAGGTTGAATAAGGTTATGCAACGTTTTCACTGAGGTTGATTATGGTTATGTACCATTTTTGCTGTGGTTGAATAAGGTTATGCAATGTTTACACTGACGTTGGAAAGGATTATGAAACAGTTTCGCTGAGGTAAAATAGGATTATGCAACATTTTCACAGAGGTTGAAAGGGTTATGCAACATTTCTCTGAGGTTGAATAGGGTTATGCAACGTATTCACTGAGGTTGAATAGGGTTATGTAAAGTTTTTGCTGAGGTCGAATAATGTTATGTAATGTTTTCGCTGAGGTTGAATAAGGTTATGCAACATTTTTGCTGAGGTCGAATAGGGTTATGTAACGTTTTTGCTGAGGTCGAATAATGTTATGTAATGTTTTCGCTGAGGTTGAATAAGGTTATGCAATGTTTTCGCTGAGGTTGATTAGGGTTATGTACCATTTTCGCTGAGGTTGAATAAGGTTATGCAATGTTTACACTGACGTTGGAAAGGATTATGAAACAGTTTCGCTGAGGTAAAATAGGATTATACAACGTTTTCACAGAGGTTGAAAAGGGTTATGCAACGTTTCTCTGAGGTTGAATAGGGTTATGCAACGTATTCGCTGAGGTTGAATAGGGTTATGTAATGTTTCCGCTGAGGCTGAATATGGATGAATTGGGTTATGTAATTAATTTGCTGAGGTTGAATAGGGATGAATTGGGTTATGTAACGTTTTTTGCTGAGGTAGGAAAGGGTTATGCAAAGCTTTTGCTGAGGTTGAATAGGGTTATACATCGTTTTCGCTGAGGCTGAATAGGGATGAATTGGGTTATGTAACCATTTTGCTGAGGTTGAATAGGGATGAATTGGGTTATGAAACGTTTTTGCTGAGGTAGGAAAGGGTTATGCAAAGTTTTTGCTGAGGTTGAATAGGGTTATACATCGTTTTCGCTGAGGCTGAATAGGAATTAATTGGGTTATGTAACGATTTTGCTGAGGTTGGATAGGGTTATGGAAAGTATTTGCTGAGGTTGAATAGGGTTATACATCGTTTTCGCTGAGGTTGAAAAGGGTTATGCTACCTTTTTGACGAGGTTGAAAAGAATTCTTCACCGTTTATGCTGAGGTTGAATAAGGTTTATACAACGTTTTTGCCTAGGTTGAATAGGGTTATGTAACGTTTTCGCTGAGGTAAAATAGGGTTATGTAATGTTTTCACTGAGGGTGAGTAAGATTATGCAACGTTTTCACTGAGGTCGAATAGGGTTATGTAATGTTTTTGCTGTTGGTTGAATAAGGTTATGCAACTTATTTGCTGAGATCAATTAGGGTTATGTAACGTTTTTGCTGAGGTTGAATGAGGTTTATGCCACGTTTTTGCTGAGGTTGAATAGGGTTATGTAACGTTTTTGCTGAAGCAGAATAGGGTTATGTAATGTTTTTGTTGAGATTGAATAATGTTATGTAACATTTTTGTTGAGGTTGAAAAGGGTTATGCAACATTTTAGTTGAGGTTGAATAAGGTTATGCATCGTTTTTGCTTAGGTTGAATAGGGTTATGGAATGTTTTCGCCGAGGTTGAAAGGGTTATGCAACGTTTTAGCTGAGGTTGAATAGGGTTATGCAACGTTTTTGCTTAAGTTGAATAGGGTTATGGAACGTTTTTGCTGAGGTTGAATGAGGTTTATGCCACGTTTTTGCTGAGGTTGAATAGGGTTATGTAACGTTTTTGCTGAAGCAGAATAGGGTTATGTAATGTTTTTGTTGAGATTGAATAATGTTATGTAACATTTTTGTTGAGGTTGAAAAGGGTTATGCAACATTTTAGTTGAGGTTGAATAAGGTTATGCATCGTTTTTGCTTAGGTTGAATAGGGTTATGGAATGTTTTCGCCGAGGTTGAAAGGGTTATGCAACGTTTTAGCTGAGGTTGAATAGGGTTATGCAACGTTTTTGCTTAAGTTGAATAGGGTTATGGAACGTTTTTGCCGAGGTTGAATAGGGTTATGCAACGTTTTCGCTGAGAATGAATAGGGTTATGCAGTGTTTTAGCTGAGGTTGAAATGGGTTATGCAACATTTCGCTGAGGTTCAAAAGGGTTCTGCAACTTTTTCGCTGAGGTTGAAAAGGGTTATGCAACGTTTTCAATGAGGCTGAACAGGGTTATGTAACGATTTTGCTGAGGTTGAAAAAGGGTTCTGCAACGTTTTTCCTGAGGTTGAAAAAAGATTATGCAACGTTATTGCTGAGGTTGAAAAAGATTATGCAACGTTTTCGCTGAGGTTCAAAAGGGTTCTGCAACGTTTTCGCTGCGGTTGAAAATGGTTATGCAACGTTTTTGCTGATGTTGGAAAAGGGTTATTCAACGTTTTCGCTGAGCTTCAAAAGGGTTATGCAACGTTTTCGCCGAGGCTGAACAGGGTTAAGCAACGTTTTTGCTGACGGTGGAAAAAGGTTATGCAACGTTTTTGCTGAGGTTGAAAAAAGGAATATGCAACGTTTTTGCTGAGGTTGAAAAAGGTTTTGCAACGTTTTCGATGTGTATCGGGAGCAGAACTAAATGCTGAAAATCATTTTAGATTTCGAAATTCAATTTGATGCGTGTTGCTTCCATGATCATTTGTAAAATGGGTAATGAGGTTCTGTTAAATAGTTATTTAACTTATCACCACCGCGACCAGAAATTCTGTAATGTATTATGCATTTTCAGGTGGTATATGCATGAAAGCACATTTCCTCGCGCTTTCATGAAGCCTAAAAATAAAATAACTTTTTATTAAAACTGTGAGGCAGTTTTAGGACCACCTGACTTCCTCTTATAGCGGGGGAACCAGATGGTTCTGAAACTATTGATTTTTTTTTCTTTTCCATAACCATTGAAGAAATCCAATTTTGCGGTTATATTTTGTAACTACATATAAGCCATGCTGATTCTGTCCGAGTTATTATTTGCTCGCTAGAAATCCCATTTAAGACTGACCTAAATACTCATTAGCTAGCAGAAGAAAAAATATTACGCGTTGTAAATATCTCGAAAATAACTTGAAATTGAGAAAATTTAGTCATATGGGCCCGCACTAGAAACTGAGAGGCCATTCGGGATTGAGCAATTTGAACAACAAGGGACTTTTTTTTATTTCACAACATTTCTGAAACTTGGTTCTTTAAATAAAGAAATATTGGAAACCAGTTGCCTTTAACAGGTCGAATTTTATCATTAATTTCTTCAGAATATATGCTGGATAGGTAAATTTCTGCATGATATCCCCTATATATAATGTAAACACATGCATATATATATATATATATATATATATATATATATATATATATGTGTATATATATATATATATATATATATATATATATATATATATATATATATATATATATATATATATATATATATATATATATATATATATATCATCATTAGCATCATCATCATCATCATCATCATCATCTCCTCCTACTCCTATTGATGCAGAGGACCGCGGGTAGATTTCGCCAGTCGTCTTTATCCTGAACATTTAATTCTCCTACTTCGCGCTTCAAAGTCCGGTGGCATGTAGGCCCGGGTCTTCCAACTCTTCTAGTGCCTTGTGGAGCCCAGCTGAACGTTTGGTCACCTAATCTCTTCTTGGGAGCACGAAGAGCATGCCCAAATCATCTTTCTCTCTCTCTCTCTCTCTCTCTCTCTCTCTCTCTCTCTCTCTCTCTCTTATATATATATATATATATATATATATATATATATATATATATATATATATATATATATATATATATATATATCCGCTCACGTCAGCTCTCCCTGTCTTTTAGGTAGGGGAGGAGAGAAGTAGTCATATCCTGGTAAGAAGGTACTGCGTGAGCGCGTGTGTGTATACATATTTGAATATTTTGACAGGTTGCATACACTAGTTTCAAGAATAACTGCTCATGTTAGCTGCAGCAAGACACCTAAACCTTAACCCAAAATCATGAGAAAATCAACTCTATTAAGCATACAAACTGGTTATCTCTGTGTCAAGATAGTTTGCGTAGTTTGTAAATTTTTTTTGCATTTTTCATCATCTTCCAAGCTTGTTAAGTTACCGGAATGGTGATAGAGTTCAAGGGATGTGCATTTAGTAGGAGGTATGCTATATCCCTAGTTGGTAAAGCAGTATGCGAAAAACTCAACGGCACTAACAAGGAAAATAGACCAGTGAGGAAAGGATCACAGGAAATAAGTGAAATCGTGCCTGAGTGAACCCTCAAGCAAGAGAATTCTAACCCAAGACAGTGGAAAACCATGGTACAAAGGCTATGGCACTACCCTAGACTAGAGACAATGGTTTGATTTTGGAGTGTCCTTCTCCTAGAAGAGCTGCTTACCATAGCTAAAGAATCTTTTCTACTCTTACCAAGTGGATAATAGCCACTGGACAATTACAGTATAGGCCTAGTAGTTAACCCCTCAAGTGTTGAAGAATTTTTTGGTTATCCAAGTGTTGTCAGGTGTATGAGGACAGAGGAAAATGTGTAGAGAATAGGCCAGACTATTCGATGTATGTATAGGCAAAGGAAAATTGTAACCAGAGAGTGATCAAATGTAGTACTATCTGGCTAGTCGAAGCGGTAGTATTTCAACGGGTAGAGATAAGGTACATAAATTTTAGACAATTATATGCAACTCACATTATGGAAAGAGCCCATAATCTGCAACACGAAACTTTGTTTTAAAAAGCACATCTAAATATCTGGCTTTGATCTCTGCGTAGATTCAGAACTGGTGAGTTGTTTAGGTAGAACTAATTCAGAGACGTAAGAAGCCACACATTATCCTTTTATCAAATCTTGAGAAAACACTTATTAAAACCAATTGAATAGAAAGATTTTAAAGTGCCTCACTCTGAATGGTGATTTTTCTTTCATTCGAAGCTGTCCCGAGTAATTACTATATAAAACTCACTCCAACATAAGAACAGTTTTCAAGATACGAGGATATAGGTTAATACCAAAACCATAGTAATAATATTAAGAAAATCTTTCAGCATAAAAAATATCAAAGTAACAAACTCCAACCTACACGATCTTTTCAGGTGATACAGAAAATGTTAATAGAAATAAGTTGAATTAATAACACGTGCAACAGGGAATTGAATGACCTAAGTTCATAAAAGCAAAGAACTTGTAAATATTGGGCCCTATACAGAATACGTTGATTAAAAAAAAAAAAAAAGAAAAAAAAATCAGACTGGTAACTCGTGCTCTCTGGTTACGAAACTTGGGGCCCAATATTTTATGATCCATCATGTTCATTATATGTAAATAAAATGAAACGAATAGAAAATCATGGTAAATTAAGGACATTTCTGATGTTATTTTATTTTAGCACCGTGTGTTCGTCATTAAACGGGTCTACTTCAGTGGAGTATATGTTAGCCAAATAACAAATGTCATCTAACAATATTTTGGAATATTAATTTACTTACTTACTTTAAGGGCTGCATATCCGGTCCTGTACAGCAAGGAAACCCTACTCTCTACAGGACCTGCACAGTCGTTTTATCATGTTCATTCCAGATCATTCAGCATTTCACATCGCGTATTGCTCGCTTACTGTTAAATCGTCACTGTCGAAGAAATCACAGAATAAGGAAGTCTTAAATTTCCTCTTGAAAGCCTTAATATCCTCAACCATTCGGATGTATCGCGGGAACTTATTGTATAGTCTCGGGACCGTATATTTAAAATCTCTAGAGCCTACAGTAGACATATCTAGGTTCTATTAGTCTGAAACCATCTCTAACCATTCTCGTGTCAACACGATTTGTTGGCTGCACAACATGTAGCAAATCTCTTAGATATTTTGTTCGGCCTGATATGATGACTTGATGGGTTATTGTACAAATTTTAAATTCAACTCTCTCTGTAATCGGCAGCCAATGTAAATCAATTGATATAGGAGTGATCCTTTCTCTAGGTGGAATACCTTTTATCAGTCTTGCTCCTATGTTTATTATGTTTTGTAATTTCTTAAGTTGTAATTTTGGTAAATTGTAGAATTGTAGTAGATGGAGTTACAGTAGTCAATCATAGTAATATATAACAGTTTATCACAAGTTTCTTCACAGAATATACATCCAGCTACTTCTTTATAAATGCAATGTTTCTAAGATGATAACCAGCCGTTTTTATTATGTTATTTATTTGAACATTGAGAGAAGTTAGAGTCAAGAGATATGCCTAGGTCACGAACTTTACTAGATATCGGGACCGAGTCGCTGTTTTTCTTTCCCAGCACCATAAACTTAGTTTCATTTTCATTTAATTTTAGTTGTTTGAATATCATCCATTCCTTAACACTATCAAGTATTCGGTTTAAAGTTTCAGTAGTGTCATCTTTATCATTTATGCAGAAGTAAAATTGTTTATCGTCCTCAAATAGTTTGAACTTCTGTCTATGCATTTGTAGTATTTCCGATAGACCAATAGTATAGATGCAGAGTATTGGGCCAAGTACACTCCCCTGGGGTACCCCTCTGTTTAAAGGTCCAAATGATGAATAAGCGTTTCCAATTTGTACACAGTAATTTCTGCCACCAAAACTACTGTCCTGGATAGAACTGCCATTTAGTAAGAATTGTAGCTTGTTCCAATAATTCAGTGTCTCACAAACTTAGAGGTGAACTAACTGTACCTCTCTACTCTCAATTGTTTGATAAGTACAACTTGCATTTCTGCCGAGCTCATCTCAGCCAAGCTTTAACTCTTTATCAATTGTGAATAGCTTCCATCCAATAAGCACGTCTTTCTGTGTCAAACTTTTTTTTTTTTTTTAAACATTTGGGTATGATAGCCGTGATAAAAAAAAGAAGAAAAAAATTGGTACTTGAAAGAAACCCTGCTAAAACTAAACATTTATTTTTAAATAATACTGCTGTATGTTGCCGTACAAATGTTATATATATATATATATATATATATATATATATATATATATATATATATATATATATATATATATATATATATATATATATATACACACACACTTGTATCAATTATCTTGTTTCAGGAATAACTATGTTATTTGGCTTAGATATGTTCATTTTGTGTTGTCCAGATTTAACTCAAAATGTATGGCTTTTAATTCAGTCACAGGATAACTTTCTGTGTGTGCATCACTGCTTTAATTGAGAAACTAAACAATATTCTAGGTAATTTTGTGCTTTTTTTATAAGATTTGAATTCCAAATGACGTTCCGATGACCTTGTTGTGGCTTAAAATGATGGCAAATGGATTATTCGCTCTTCAAAGCCCCCTGCGAGACACCAGAATGAAGGTTCTATCATGTATTTGACACAGAGCATAAAAGATATCAGTCCTGTTATCCAAAGAAAATGATGAGAGAGTATCTCGAGAAAAGAAAAGATCAAAGGAGCATTTAGAGGATAGGGAAGAGGTAATTTAATGGCCGAAGCATTAAAAAAAGCCAAATTCTCAGTAAATAAAGTCAGGGTAGGGTTAGGAAGGCTAAAAATGTAAAAGGTTGTGGAGAACCCTCCACTGACGAGCAGTTCAAGGTTGGAAAGTAAACGTGTACCGTTTTCTTTTTCGAATATTCCAAGGCAAGTTCAAGGATATATTATCATTATCATTATTATTATTTTTGTTAGCAGACCACCACAGGATTTGCAATGCTTGCTTACCAGAATGCATGAAATATCACACGAGGTTGGGCTGATGATAAATAGAAGAAAGACAGAGATGATGAGAACGGAATATGCAATGGAAGAGGAAATATCATTGGAAGGAGAAAGGATTAATAGGGTAGAATCATTTAAGTATTTAGGAACTATGATCTCCAATACAGGGTCTTTAGAATTAGAGTTTAGTGAAAGACTGAAAAAAGCCAGTAAGACAATGGCTAGGTTAAGTAAAATATGGAAATCAAATCGCCTGAAATTACATATAAAAATCAGACTATATATCAGTTTAGTGAGATCAGTGTTACTGTATGGACATGAGTCATGGTATGACGATGAAACAATATCCAATAGATTTAGTAGATTTGAGAACAAAGCCGTCAGAAGGATATTGGTAGTTAAATGGCTGAACATGTTTAGAAATGAAACTATAAGAGGGATTACTCGAGTGGCATATGTGGATGAGATCATGATGAGGGGTAGATGGAGATGGTTTGGGCATGCTTTTCGCACTCCCCAAGAGAGATTAGTGCACCAAACGTTCAGCTGGACTCCACAAGGGACTAAAAGAGTAGGAAGACCCAAGCCTACATGGCTGAGGACTATGAAGCGCGAAGGAGATGATGAACGGAGAATTGTTGAATTAAAAGCTCAATATAGAGACGACTGGGAAAATCTAACCGAAGAGTTGATGATGATCATTATTATTATTATTGTTATTGATATTGTTACTGTTATTGTTATTATCATTATTATCATTATTAACATTATTATCATTATCATTATTATCATTATCATTATTATCATCAGTATCATTATCATTATTATTATTATTGTTATTATCATTATTATTATTATTATTATTATCATTATTATTATTATTAACAATATTATTATTATTATTATTATTATTATTATTATTATTGTTATTATTATTATTATTATTATTATTATTATTACTGGCTAAACTACGACCCCAATGAGGAAAGGAAATAAGGAAACAGATAGAACAGTGAACCTAAAGTACCCTCAAGCAAGAGAACTAACCCAAGACAGTGAAAGACCATGGTAAAGAGGCTATGTCACTACCCACGACTAAAGAACAATGGTTTAATTTTGGAGTCTCCTCCTCCTTGAAGAGCTGCTTACTATAGCTAAAGAGCCTCTTCAGATTAAACTAAGTAAATTGGCATCTTTATACTCATTCAAGTAACGTTTGGATGATCTTATTTTACGCTGGGTGACTCGTATAATAGTCTTTCGGAATATCCCGGAGAAACTGGTCAAAGGAAATAAAACGATATTTATAGTCGCTGTAACATGGAAGGGTTACTAACAAAGAATATCACAGGAGTCGTCTAAATGAGTCTTTTCCTACTAAGGAAATTACTTCAACGCCCACCAATCGTAAGTAAATCGAATGGAAAACAGGATTTTCAATAAATATTTACGATGGTATTAAACATTCTTCGAAACTAGTACAAGTGCTATTTACCTAGATTTTTTAATGTTACCTTGTGTTGTATAGATGATATGTTTTATGGGAGATTTATAGCAGGTTAATCTATAGCTATAAAATATCGCTCATGTAAGCAAAAAAAGAAACTGAATTTCTTATGGCACCATTACTTTGGTATTTTATGTCTTTTTTCAAGTGTTTTGCCGTATCTTATAGATGATTTTTTTTTGTATGAAATTTTGAAAAATTTCAGTCTACTTTCGAGTATATGTATATATATATATATATATATATATGTATATATATATATATATATATATATATATATATATATATATATATATATATATATATATATGTATATATTATATATATATATATATGCGGATATGTGTATGTGTGTGTATGTATTACTTTTTACACATCTAGAGGAAAGAAACTAGGAAACAAATTAGAAAACGAAATTCTGGAGTTTCAACTTCGAAAATTGAAGACCTGAATCTTTATGTAGCCGTCAATCAACTTAAAGAGATTAAGAGCTTGGCGAAATCTGTGGCTTTGCATAGAAAGAATAGCAATGAAGGAATATCACAAATTCGTTCAATCTTTTAATGCTCTTAACTTCCTGATAAAACTTCCGTCTCAGAAAAGAAATTTTAAAGGATAATTTCTAATGCACAATTCACAATTAATGTCAAGTCATAATGCTTACGGTTAACTAATAAGGCTCCCAATTATGCTCTTGGATAATTCAACTGGGT
>NC_090733.1:101279370-101286870 GCF_036898095.1 Palaemon carinicauda | reverse complement strand
TTCGTGCATGAAACGTATTTTAGAAACCTGAAATGTCAGCGCAGTAAATCCTGTTATTATTATTCATTTATAGCTATTATCAAATATTCACAAATTGTTGCATATTGGAACTAAAAGTGGGGATAATTTGCCAGTTATTGATAAACCGTACCTGGTTGTTTATCACAAATTGTGACAAAGTTGAGAGAGAGAGAGAGAGAGAGAGAGAGAGAGAGAGAGAGAGAGAGAGAGAGAGAGAGAGAGAGCATTTTTAATAAAATATTTGCGTATAGATATTCAATGAGAGAGAGAGAGAGAGAGAGAGAGAGAGAGAGAGAGAGAGAGAGAGAGAGAGAGACCATTTTTAATAAAATATTTGCGTATAGATATTCAATGAGAGAGAGAGAGAGAGAGAGAGAGAGAGAGAGAGAGAGAGAGGAGAGAGAGAGAGAGAGAGAGAGAGAGAGAGAGAGGAATATTTCAGCATTTTCCATGAAATATTTGCGTCGAGATATTCAATAAGTTTTTGTTAATTAAACTATTGTAAATGATTTACTGAGAGTACATGCTACTTATAGATTTGAAATAATCTAACAATTAAGACAGGATGCTCACAATAAGCCAGCATCAGGAAGTTTAATGTGTCCCTTGTCTCCTTAATACATGGTTATACAACAAATTCAAATTGTTAATGAAGAGTATTAAATAAAATATTTCTCTCCACATATCAATTGACATGTCTTTCTTAAACATGAATAGAACCAGTATTCTGAATTCTTAGGGAGCTTCCATACGACAGAGCAAATGTTTATCGAACAAACCTGTTTCCCGATAGCCACGAGAAGAGGGAATATCTGTTAAGATTTGCTCTGCGAACAAGTAAATAGGTTGTTTAGTCAGTTGGATATGATATCACTTTTTGTTTCCATAGGTTTCATACTATTAATTGAAGCCCAATTCGAACCATTTTTATATGGTAACAGTTTTGTTTCACGAACATTTGCTCTGTCGTCTGGAAGTTCCCTGAGGAAAAGAATTCACTTCTAATAACAAAAATCCTAATGCAAATCGTGGAAAAGAAGCTAATAAGAGATGAAATTGATGCATCATCTTTCCAGAGAGCCCCTAATGTACAGTTACGGATGTCACCAACTGGACGGTCTCATTTAAACTTGGATGGATCATCCTCTCCCTCATCCGTCGAGATGAAACTATAAACGAGCCAGCGTCACACCAACGCGTGACATAACGCTGCCTGTTATTGCACGCCAGGGAGTCACCATAACAATTAAACGTTGTGCCGCGTCTTTTTACTGTCGCCCAGCCGGCGAAATATTGCATAATTATATGTGGCCATTAAAATAAAAAGACTAACGAACGTAGCGACGCAAATTAACCCCGGTGGCGACAAAATGAGCAATTACCCTGGCAGTCGTTCTGCTAGACGGAGGGCGAAGGGAGGCTAAAAGGCAGACGGGGGAAGTTAGGCGGAGGAAGGGAGGCTAGATGGAAAGCGGGGAGGAATAGATGAGGGACGAAGCAAGGCTAAATGTCGGACGGCGGGGGAGGGAGGGGGGATGTTAGAAAAAGGACAAAACAAGGCTAAATGGCGGACAGGAGAGGCTAGAAGTAGGATGAAGCAAGGGTAGATGGCAGACTGGCGAGGCTACACAGAGGACGATGGAAGGCTAGAAGGCGGACAGGAGGAGGCTGAATGGCAGAAAAGGGGAGGATAGATGGTGGACGGGGGAGGCTAGAGGGAAAACGGGGCGATTTATTGATTGATTGATTTTAGGTTTTCTGCTATACTGACATCTAAAGTCATTGACGGCGAAAAGGGCAAGGATAAATGAAGAGTGAGGGGGGAGGCTGCCGGGGAGACCAAAAGGACTTAGGAAGACTAGATTGCCGATGGGGGGAGGCTAGATGGCGGATGGGGAGGCTATAAGGATAACGAAGGAAGGCTAGATGGCGGATGGGTCGGAAGCAAGGAGGAGGACAAAGCAATGCTAAATGACGTACAGGGGGAGGCTAGAAGGAGGATGAAGCAAGGCTAGATGGCGGACGGATGGTGGCTACAAGGAGGATGAAGTGAGGCTAGATGGCGGACTAAGGTGGCTAGACAGAAGACAAAGGAAGGCTAGAAGGCAGACAGGGGTGGGGGGGAGGCTAGATGTCAGGCAGGGGGAAGCTAGATGGTGGACGTGGGGAGACTAGAGGGCAAACAGTTCGAGGCTAGATGATGGACGTGGAGAGGCTAAATGGCAGACAAGGAAAGGCTAGATGGAGGTGGGAGAGGCTAGAAGGAGAATGAGCGGAGACTAAATGGAGATTAAGGGGAGGCTAGAAGGAGGACGAAGGGAGGCTAGACAGCAGGCCAGAAGTAGGATGAAGGAGGGATAGATGGCGGTTGAGGAAGGTTAGACGGCAGACAGGGAGGGTAGAAGGATGTCGGAGGAAGACTAGATGGCAGACAGTGGAAGGCTAGATATTGGACAGGGGCAGGGGGCTAAGAGGAGGATGAATGAAGGCTAGATGGCAGAAAAGAGAATTCTAGATGGGGGACGTAGGAAGGTTTGATGCCGGACGGAGGGAGGCAAGACACAAAGGACAAAGGAAGGCTAGATGGTGGATGGGGGGAGGTTAGAAGGAGGACGAAGGAAGTCTAGATGGCAGACAGTGGAGGCTAGACAGAGAAAGGAGGAGGCTAGACGGAGGACGGGGGGAGGCTAGACAGAGGACGGGGTAGGCTAGATGGAGAATGAAGGAAGGTTAGATGGCGTAAGGGGGAGGGAGGCTAGACGGAGGTTGAAGGAAAGCTAGATGGCGGACGAGTGGAGGCTAGAAGGAGGACAAAGGAATGCTAAAAGGTGGACGGGGGAGGCTAGATGGAGGAAGAAGGAGGGCTAGAGGCCAGATGGGGGAGGCTAGATGGAGGATGAATGAAGGCTAAAGGACAGACAAAGGAGGGCTAGAGGGTAGACGGGGGAGGCTAGAGGAAGAGCGGGGGAGGGTAGACAGAGGACGGGGAGACTAGATGGAGGACAGGGAAAGGCCAGAAGGAGGACGGAGGAAGGCTAGATGGCAGACGGGAGGCTGGCTAGAAGGAGCACAAAGAAGGCTAGATGGCAGATGAGTGGAGACTGGAAGGAGGACGAAGGAAGGTTAGATGGTGGACAGAGGGATGGTAGAAGGAGGACGATGAAAGGCTATATGGCGGATGATGGGAGGCTAGATGGACGACAAATTAAAGCTAGATGGAGGATGGGTGGAGGCTAGGAGGAGGACGAAGGAAGGCTAGACGGTGGGCGGGCGAGGCTAAATGGAGGACACAGGAAGGCTAGATGGTGAATGGGTGTAGGCAAGACAGTGAAGGGGGAAGGCTAGACGGCGGACAGGGGAAGCCTAGACGGAGGGCGGGGGAGGCTAGATTTAGGATGGCAGGAGGATAGATTTAGGGCAGGGGAGGCTATAGGTCAGATGGGAGGCGGCTAGAGGGCGGCCAGGGGAGGCTAGAGGGTGGAAGGGGGAAGCTAGACAGAGGACAAGGGAAGGCTAGATGGTGGACGGGGGGAAGCTAGATAACGAAAGGGGGGAAGCTAGGTGGAGGATGGGGTGAGGCAAGACGGAGGACAGGGTGAGGCTAGATGGCAGACGGGGGGAGACTAGACAAAGGACGGGGAGAAGATAGAAAGAGAACGGGTGGGGGGGGGGGCTAGAGTGCGGATGAGGAGAGGCTAGGAGGCGGACGGGGAGAGGCGAGAGGGTGGACAGGGAAGGCTAGATGGTGGACGATGGAAGGAGAGATCTCGGACGGGAGGAAGATATATGGAGAACGGGGGAGGGTAGACGGAGGATTGTGGGACGCTAGACAGAGGATGGGGTCAGGCTAGATGGAGGACGTGGGGAGGCTAGATATAGGAAAGTGGGAGGCTAGACAGAGGAAAAGGGAAGGCTAGTTAGAGGATGGGGGAGGCTAGATGGTAGGAGGCTAGATGGAGGACAGTGAGAAGCTAGACAGAGGACGATGGGAGGCTAGACGGATGACGTTGGGAGGCTATACGAAGGAATGGGGGAAGCCGGACAAAGAAGGGGGGGAGGCTAGATGTTGGATGTGGGTAGGCAAGACAGCAAAGGGGGAGGCTAGGCATCAGACGTGGAGAGGCTAGATGGCGGACGGGGGTAGGCTAGACAGAGGACGGTGAAAGGATACACGGAGGACGGGGGGAGGCTATACGGAGGACGGAGGATGGGGGAGTCTAGAAGAAGTACGGGGAAAGGCTAGACAGAGGATGGTGAAAGGCTGGTGGAAGGCTAGACGGAGGACAGTGTAAGGCTAGACGGAGGACTGTGGGAGGCCAAACGGAGAATGGTGGAAGGCTAGACGGATGACGGTGGGAGGCCAAATGGAGAATGGTGGAAGGCTAGATGGAGGACGGTGGGAAGCCAAACGGAGGATGGTTGAAGGCCAAACGGAGGATGGTGGAAGGCTAGACGGACAGCGATGGGAGGCTAGACGGATGACGGTGGTAGGCCAAACGGAGGACGGTGGAAGGCTAGATGGGGGATGGTGGGAGGCTGGACTGATGACGGTGGGAGGCCAAATGGAGGACTGTGGAAGGCTATAGGGAGGACAGTAGGAGGCTGGATGGATGACAATGGGAGGCCAAACAGAGGGCGGTGGAATGATCGACGGAGGGCGGTGGGAGGCTAGACAGATGACGGTATGAGGCTAAACGGAGTATGGTGGAAGGCTAGACGGAGGACCGTGGAAGGCTAGACGGATGACGGTAGGAGGCCAAATGGAGGACGGTGGAAGGCTTGACGGAGGACTGTGGAAGGCTAGATAGATGATGTAGGGAGTCCAAACGGAGGAAGGTGGAAGGCTAGACGGAGGACAGTGGGAGGTTTGATGGGTAACGGTAGGAGGCCAAACAGAGGACGGTGGAAGTCTAGATGGAGAATGGTGGGCAGCTAGACTGCTGACGGTGGGAGGCTAGACGCATTGTGGTTGGATTGTAATGCAAATGAGTCAACCGACAAGCAAAAAACCGCTAGAATGAGCCGTTTTTATACAGAGAAACACTGGTGAAAAGACATACGTGAAAAAAGGACTTCATTAATTTTTCTTAGAGAAGCAAATCAGTGTACATAGTATACAGTCTTTAAAATGTAATGCTAAAAAGGTTTGATATTCTATCCTTTTTTTCTATCTGAAGGTCGAAATATACCATTTCTCTGTCTATCTGTCACGACAGTGGGAGGCCAAACAGAGAATGGTGGAAGGCTAGATGGAGGACGGTGGGAAGCCAAACGGAGGACGGCTGAAGGCCAAACGGATGGTGGAAGGCTAGACGGAGGATGGTGGAAGGCCAGACGGATGACGGTGGTAGGCTTAACCAAGGACGGTCGAAGGCTAGATGGAGCGCAGTGGGAGACTTGATGGACGACGGTGCGAAGCCAAATGGAGGATGGTGGAAGGCTAGACGGGCGACGGTGGGAGGCTAGACGGATGATAGTGGTAGGCCAAACGGAGGACGGTGGAAGGCTAGATGGAGGATGGTGGAAGGCCAGACAGATGACGGTGGTAGGCTTAACGAAGGACGGTGGAAGGCTAGACGGAGCACAGTGGGAAACTTGATGGATGACAGTGCGAAGCCAAACGAAGGACGGTGGGAGGCCAAACAGAGGGAGGTGGAAGGCTACACGGATGGTGATAGGAGGCCAAACAGAGGATGGTGGAAGGCTAGACGGAGGACGGTGGAAGGCTAGACGGATGACGATAGGCGGCCAAACGGAGGACGGTGGTAGGCTAGACGGAGGATGGTGGAAGGCTAGATGGATGACGTTGGGAGGCCAAACGGAGGACGGTGGAAGGCTAGACGGAGGACGGTGGAAGGTTTGATGGATGACGGTAGGAGGCCAAACAGAGGATGGTGGCAGGCTAGACGGAGAACTGTGGGCGGCTAGACGGCTGACGGTGGGAGGCTAGACGCATTGTGGTTGTATTGTAATGCAAATGAGCCAGCCAACAAGCAAAAAAACCGCTAGAATGAGCAGTTTTTATACAGAGAAACACTGGTGAAAAGACATACGTGAAAAAAGGACTTCATTAATTTTTCTTAGAGAGGCAAATCAGTGTACATAGTATACAGTCTTTAAAATGTAATGCTAAAAAGGTTTGATATTCTATCCTTTTTTTCTATCCGAAGGTCGAAATATACCATTTCTCTGTATATCTGTCACTTATACTTACGAATGAAATGTGATTCAGAGGGGAATTATACCCAACAAGGCCACTTGATGGATGCCTTTCTGTATTTATTGTCTTTCTTGATTATATCTATACTCATCGGCTTTAATGTGTCTATAAATATTCAGGTTTAAAAAAGTTGTGCTTTCATTTTTTTTGTTTCAATATTTCCAATCTAAAACAGAATATTCTGGTATTATGAGTTAATTTTTTACTTTTTACATTGATTGAAATCATTTATCTACCATGAGGCTATAACTATGCTTTCAAGTATTATCTCTCTCTCTCTCTCTCTCTCTCTCTCTCTCTCTCTCTCTCTCTCTCTCTCTCTCTCTCTCTCTCTCTCTCTCTCTTCAAGTGAATTCTAAACCCTTGTTCTTCCCAGCTACATGGAGGTGTATGGGAAGCCTGATAGTAACGCGTTTCTAAGAGGTGGGAGAAAACTCACAAATAAAAGCTTCGTTCTACCCAATATGCTAACAAAAGCAAGCAAGGCAATGCATGGTTGAGGAGACAAAACTGATTTTTTATCTTCACATAAAACTATTATTTCTAACATATGTTCCTACAGAAAAACAACAACTGCACATTCAGGGACGATCATCTGTATTAAAACTTCAGTGATACCAACCACTTCATAAAAACAAAGTTTATCAGCAAAACTGATTTTCCGATTCCACATTAAGCCAGTATCTCTAACATATGTGGCTCCAAAAAAAAAAAAGAGATACAGAATCAGGAATCTTTATTATCTATATTAAAACTTCAAATCAAACTAAGCGCTTCATAAAAAAAAAAACACACACACACACAGAAAGCTTATTAGAAGCTTATCGAGATAACTAAACAAAAGACCATTCACCTCTATCTTCCATACAGTGATGTGCTTCAGAGAGACGGTCTTCAAAATACGCAGATGAAAAACTATTGAGAAATATTCCATTCCAGCAGTTCCTTCAACGAAATAAGAATGAGGAAAAGTGAAAGAGGAGAGTTAGGTACGAATGCTACAGGCAATTCTCCAGGTGTAAATTGGAAATGGCAAACACGGTCACTCAAATTTGCTTCTTTTCCAAAACTCGGTAAGGATTCTTTTCCGAAAACTCGCTCAGACGATGAAGGTTCTGTCTTTTTATTTCGTATTCTTTTTATGTTAAATGAACATAATAATACCGAAAGATTTCCTAAAATGAAGAATAACTTTTAAGGAAACTAAATATCAGAAATTCTCTGTAAAGAAATCAATAATGAATACAATGATAATCACA
>NC_090733.1:101266870-101271870 GCF_036898095.1 Palaemon carinicauda | reverse complement strand
ACTCTAATAGTCATGCCTTCTCCATCATGAGGCTCAATACTGCCCAGTTTCCTAGAAGTTTTATTTCAGCTGTAACCAATATGATCTTCCTAATCAGGTAGTTGAATCAGTGGAACTAAAAAGTTCAAACTTGCAGCAAATGTTTCTATGTCAACACAAGTCTCTTTATAGTTGATATATGAAATATCTGTTTTAGTGATGTCACTGTTCATAAAATATTTATCTCAGTTGTTTATTCCCTTTCTTATAGTTTATTTATTTCCTTATTTCCTTTCCTCACTGGGCTATTTATCCCCATTGGATCCCTTGGGCTTATAGCATCCTGCTATTCCAATTAGGGTTGTAGCTGGGCTAATAATAATAATAATAATAATAATAATAATAATAATAATAATAATATGCTCGACCATGTATCAAAGGAACAAGATTACTATAATTTCTATATAATCTATTTTGCATGTAAATAAATGAAAGAAAATGGCAGTAAAGAATAAGTGTCGATTAGATGGCATAAAAGGAATTGGAACTCTTTTAATGATCTGCTGTTAAAGGCTTTAAGGTTCAGCATTAGGTAATATTTGAAAGATAAGTGTCTGTAATCTCTTTCTTGAGAGAGCCTATTTGAAAGAAACTGATTCTGAATACATACATACATTCATACATACATACATGTATATAAACATAAATAATCTTTATTTGTATGGATTTATACACAAAATTACCGAATGGCCGTTTCTCTCTTTGAATTATGCACAGTAGCCTAAACACACTTCAGGTTTTTTTCTCTGAGTTATTCATTTCACAACAAGAGCATGTGCTGCCATCTGGTCAGAACTTAACCTTACTCCAAATGTGGGTATATTCGTTAGCATTAAATAATAACCATATTACTACTACTACTACTACTACTACTACTACTACTACCACTACTACTACTACTACTCAAAATAGAATTGAATAACCTGATTAAAGTTCTGCTATGAAGAGAAAAAATACATGGAATTATTATAGGAGGAAATTTAAGAATGCTATTTTTAATATACATTTTGTAATCTTTACTGATTCTCTAGATATCCTTTATATACGGCATACGTGTGTGTACATATGTGTATGAATGTGCCCTTGTATATAAAATGGAAATATATATATATATATATATATATATATATATATATATATATATATATATATATTATACACACACACACACACACACACACACACATATATATATATATATATATATATATATATATATATATATATATATATATATATGTATACACACACACATATATATATATTAAAAGTAAACCAGCAATCCATATGTGCATGTAAATTTATTTACTCAAATCCTGTGTATATTGAAGTACTTAAGAATAAAATGCTTTCGTGGAACTATTTAGAGAGAGAGAGAGAGAGAGAGAGAGAGAGAGAGAGAGAGAGAGAGAGAGAGAGAGAGAGAGAGAGAGAGAGAGAGAGAGATCAATCGTCATTCCAGAAACTTTGCGAGGGTCATTTTTGTTAATGGATTTTCTCAATGTGATTGCTAAATCCATTACCACTTTTGAAAGGAGAGAGATTCCAATGATATTTCAGAAATGTTTCTTCAAGCCACTGAATTTTTTCCCCGACTCTCAATATCCCTTTAAATGTCTGACTTGTCGAGAAACAGCTTTATGGAATTTAGTCGAAAGGAAAGTTAAGCTTCGGGTATAAGAGCCATCATCGAGATATTTTCTTTTTTATTTACGAGCTCCATAAAAGTTGAATGATAAATACTTCGAGTTCTTTAATGTATTGATTAAATTCAAGCTCAAATTTAATGAAAATGTGATTATAAAGTCTGGTAGATATTTTCTACCAACCCTTAAAAGCTTCATGTTTTTTAGATCACCAATGGACTGTGACACTTCGGATGATCACTAATGCAATATTTTCATATTGAAGAAATTTTATTCAGAAGTTTCTTTCTTTATTACTAATCTAATTTATTTTTAATTTTGTATCATACATATATATATAACATTCCAATAAATATAACAAGACTAATAGTAGCAAGAACGTTTATGATGATTTTTTGAATGGTTTAAGTTTAATAATTTTGTAAAAGTATATGCTAAGAAAATTAGCGTGAAACAGTTCATTGAAGTTTTTTTTTATAGTGAAAACTGTTTGGATATCTAGAGCAAAAGAACGTCCTTACAAATTTGTTTAGTATTGACAAGCTCCCGTTTAAAGGTTTAAAGGCCACTCATGAATGGAAGAGACAAGGGACAGTGTCATTGCACTGGTTAGCTGGACAACGCCCTTACATACATATGATCAGTATCCAAGCTCCCTCTACGCCCACCTAGTATTAGGGAGGACTAAACAATGACTGCTGTTGACTCAGTAGGTAGACCTATAGGGTCCCCCTAATCCTCCTCTTCCTTAGCTCACAAAGACGGTGATGTAGCAGGCACAACAAGAGACTATCAAGCTCGAGCGGAACTTGAATTCCAGTCGGGGAATTCCCGGCAAGCACCTTTCCAAAAGAAGTGTTCCACAGGGTTGTGGTTTCCACTGGATAACCACTGTTCCACCCCCACCCCCTTCGGCGGAATGCCGTCGTTTATCTTTTAAACTTCGACTCTTTAGAAGGAGAAGAAAAGAAAAATAGTCCATTGCATTGCATACATCGAAATGAACTAAAACCAGACCTTTTATGAAGAAAAAATAATCTACTAATCTGGCAAATTATAAATGGTAAGGGTTCTTGAGGATATTTTAAGAAAATAGTATCGTCTCTTACATTATTATTATTATTATTATTATTATTATTATTATTATTATTATTATTATTATTATTATTATTACTTACTTACTTACTTAGCAGCAACCCTAGTTGGAAAAGCAGGATGCTATAAGCCCAGGGGTCCAAACAGGGATAATAGCCCAGTGAAGAAAGGGAACCAGGAAAAAATAGAATATTTTATGAAAAGTAACAACATTAAAGTAACTATTTTCCCATATAAACTATACAAACTTTAACAAAATAAGAGGAAGAGAAATTAGGTATAATAGTGTGCCCGAGTGTACCCTTAAACAAGAGAACTCTAACCCAAGATAGTGGAAAACCATGGTACAGATTTCGTAGAGTCCTTCTCCCAGAAGAGCTGCTTACCATAGCTAAAAAGTCTTTTCTACCTTTACTAGGAGGTAAGTATCCAATGAACAATTACAGTTAGATAACTAACCTCTTGGTTGAAGAAGAATTGTTTGGTAATCTTAGTGTTGTCAGGTGTATGAGGACAGAGGGGAATCTGTAAAGAATAGGCCAGACTATTCGGTGTATGTGAAGGTAAAGGGAAAGTGAACCGTAACCAGAGAGAAGGATCCAATATAGTACTGTCTCTCCAGTGAAAGGGCCCCAAAACTATCTAGCGGTAGTATCCTAATGGGCAGCTGGTGCCCTGGCCAACCTACTACTTATGCAATAAAAATGAAGGGTCTGACGTATAATATATATATATATATATATATATATATATATATATATAAGATATGTATATATATAGTTTATAGATAATATATATATATATATATATATATATATATATATATATAAATATATATATATATATATATATACATATTGGAGTAGGGAGACGCGTTCTGTCTTTCATCCATTTATTAGCGCCGACGATTCGTATCAGCTTGATACATTTTCCAGGCTGAAACGATTACAAATCAATTGCGTATAAGTAAAAAGATACACATAACGTTTACCAACACCAAAATTAAAAACTTTTTTAATAAATTAAAAATAAAAACAGAGCAAAAACAGAAATACAGAACAACAGTGAAAGGGCTAGGGACGAGTACAGAGAAACAAATTAATTAAAAAAAAAAAAAAAAAAAAAAAAAAAAAAAAAAAAAAAAAAAAAAAAAAAAAAAAAAAAAATAATAATAATAATAATAATAGAACGAACAAGACACCAACCCACAGCGGTAACGTAAGGAGAACTGACACGGAAAATTGTTATGGAAGGGAGTGTAAACAAAACAACAGGTAATTAGGCAATAAACAATTGGTTGGAAGACGACTGGTGGTTAAGAGAAGATACAGTTAGCTTAATCATTATTGATTCAAGGGTGGTTATACATCTCTTAAATATAAAAATGAAATACATGATTAAAATATTTACCCCTATTTATGGGGTGCTTTGACTGACCAGACAGTGCGAAATTGGATCCGTCTCTCTAATTACGGCTCACGGTTCATTGTTTATTGTTTTTTTTTTCTTTTTTTTTTTTTTGCCTAAATATACCCGGAGAGTCTGGCCTATTCTTTTCATATTCTCCTCTATCCTTATACACCAGAAAAAACCATTCTTCTTCGCTGAAGGGGTTAACTACTATTGCTCAGTGACTACTTTCCTCTTGGTAAGGGTAGAAAAGACTCTTTATCTTTAGTAAGCATCTCCTCTGGGAAAAAGATAATACCTTCTTGTCTAAAGTAGTGCCAGAGCCTTTGTACCATGACTTTCCACTGTATTGGATCAGAGTTCTCTTGCTTGAGGTTACACTCTGGCACGCTGTTTTATGTTATTTTCCTCTCCTGTTTTTTTTTTTTAAGTTTTTATAGATTATGTATGAAAGATTTAATTTAATGTTGTTAGTGTTCTTAGTATATATTATGATTTGTTACTGTTCATAGTATATTTTATCCCCTGTTTGAGCCGTTGGGCTTATAGCATCCTGCTTTTTCAATTAGGGTTCTATCTTAGCCTGTGATACTATATATATACATACATACATACATACATATTATATATATAAATGTATATATATATATATATGTATATATATATATATATATATATATACATATATATATATATATATATATATATATATATATATATATATATACACACTCATATAGGAACTATGATGTCCAATACAGGGTCTTTAAAATTAGAGTTCAGTGACAGAAGTCTCTTTAGAGTTTATAT
>NC_090733.1:101229370-101259370 GCF_036898095.1 Palaemon carinicauda | reverse complement strand
GGACATTAAGTATAAGGTATTCACATCTACACATTCTCTAACACCGCCTATCCTCAAAGCTGAACTTTAATCCCGCAGTCACTTGCCATTCGGGAACAGCCCTGGCACCAGCAACCAGGAATCATATAAAGACATGAATAATACAGCATCCGCATGACGGATCTCACTTGACCTATTTAACCTCTGATTACTTCTAGTTTCACTCAGCAATGTTATATGTATTTCCACACTCAGCAAAATTACCACAACATTTTACGTATACATTAAGCATCAACATAAGAACACATTGTTATCACCAAGTTTATTTCAAACACGTCAAAAGAAGAAATAAGGTCTGTTCAAACAACAACAATCGGCAAAGGAGAAAAAAATATCTACTCATCAACTCGAGGGATGTCATGTGTGCTGGGGTATTGCTCAGTTGAATAATGGGAAATTGTTGCGATTTAATGAGTACCGTACATGGTAACACAGGCTCCTGTCCAGACACTAAAAAGAAAGGCATATCCCTGAGCGAAGCATTATATACAATGTCCAATGCTAGCTCAGCTGTAGGAAGCATGGCATGCTAATGAAAGGGGTCGTCAGCCACTAAGTAATGTAAAATCCGCACTACTTCCCTATTATGTGATTCCACTAATCCATTTACTGAAGACCTATATGCGGTCACTGAAAAGTGTTCGATTTTCATCAAGTCCGGGACCGATTTCACCACCTTATATTAAACACTGCTCGCACTCTTTCCATCCATTCCTATTTTTTCTGTCCCTCTCGGACTTCTTTTATGTCCCAACCTCCCAAGTCAATCAAACCTGCATCATCAGGGCATTCATTCTGGACACCCCTGGTCATGTCCTCGGTCACCCACATACAGTATATTCCCCTTTGCCGTTCATATCTCTCTTTCTCTCTCACTCTCTCTCCCTCTCTCTCCTCTCTCTCTCCCGTCTTCTGGATGCGTATCGGGAGAGTTCTCATCCCGTTCTCTATTTTCTCTATTATGATGGGGGTCTTCAATATATTGGCTACATTCTTCGTTCCTCTTTTGTGCCCTAGTTGTTACTCCTATTACTGCATCTTTAGAGAGAGCATCAGCTACCTTGTTAGCTTTACCATCTATGTGGTGAAAACCCTTTATATCAAACTCTAACAATCTCTCAATCCATCTCGCTTGACGAGAGGTCAAATAATTTTTATAGTACAAATCACGTAAGGGGTGATGATCACTTTGCAACTCAATCCACTGACCTAATAACAAACCGATGCCTCTCTAGAACCCAAAGAATAGCCAAACCCTCTCGAGCGAATGTACTATAATTCTTTTCTGCCCCTTATAACGCCAGGGAAGCAAAACAGATGGGTCGCTCTCTGCCTTTATCATCTCGCTGAGAAACTACGCCACCAATAGCTATGCTACTCACATCTGTTGTCACTAAAAACGGGCGATCTGTTCTAGGTTATGCGAATAATTCATGGTTAGTTAAAGCAGCTTTCAAATGGTTAAAGACCCTTTCTTTTTCCCTTACCTAATTTATTAATTTTTGTTTCTTTAAAGCATCTAAGGGTCTTGCTATCTCTCCAAAACCTCTTGTGAATTTACGGTAATACCCTGCAAGTCCTAGGAACCCAGCTACTTCCTTAGAGCTACGTGGCCTGGGGCAGGGTTGGATACCTTCTGGAGTTATTATGTGACCTAAAAATTCGACCTGTTTACAGAAAAATTTGCACTTTGACAAACTTATTTTCATACCATTACACCGCAATGCTTCTAAAACTTTACGAATATTATTGATATGTTCTTCAGCCGTTTTCCCTGTAATTATGATATCATCTAAATAAACAAGAACATTATGGCCAATTAAAGGCTACAAGACTGCCATCATTACTCTAGAAAAATGACTTGGAACATTTCTAACACCGAAAGGAAGAAAATTAAACTGAAATAATTAATCGTTAGCTATAAATGCCATTTTACATTTACTGTTTTCCTGAATGGGTATTTGATAGTATCCAGATTTTAAATCAGCTGTTGTAAAATATTTGCTATACCGTACTTTCACAAGTAATTCTTTGATCGAGGGCAATGGAAATGCATTATCCTTAGTGACAGCATTCAAGTCCCTATAATCAACAGAATCTTACTGAGCCATCCTTTTTCCTAACAGCTATAATTGGAGAAGCTCAGGGGGATTCGCTCTCCTCGATTATCCCTTGTTCCCTTAATTTATAAATTTCCCTTTCTATCTCTCCCTGGAAATGAATGGGTACCTTATAAGGCCTTGACCGGATCAGCTCCGCCTGCCCAGTTTCAATGCCAAAGGGAAATTGATCAATCTTCCCAGGTGGCTCATCTCCAATTGCAATTACATCGGAATAATTATTGACAATGTCACTAACTACAGGCTGATATTCTAACAGACATAATTTTCGCGCTTGCATAATCAAATTCTGAGTGCGTTCGTCTGTGCAGGCTGGAGTTTTGGCTCCCAACATCCCATTATAAGCAATTTCACATAACTCTAATTCACACACAGAATCACTTCCTAAAACAACTCTTTTACTTGAAAAATTAACTATCGTTATATCAGCTCTGTTCTCTTTTATTTTTGTCAAGCCCTCTAATATCATATGGGCCCAATTATCATGGGGTTTAACATCTACCTTGGTTCTTTCCGCAAGAGGGTGACACGGGTCACAGATATGCTCAGAAGGGTCTGGGGAGACAATATTTCTCCTCTCTCAGGTACAGCTGTTACCCTACTTAAATGTCTCTCCGAGCTAACACACGCACTTATTCTCTCTTGACTTTCTATCGGCAAAATGTACCCTCCTTCTTTTAGTGTTATTATATCTTTTCCCCCAAAAATGCAAATTTGATTATTAGTGATAAAAGATATTCCTAAAATGGCCTAGATTCCTGGAATTCCCAAGGTGGGCAAGACAAAAAAATCATGTGTAAACTTCACAGACCCCACCTTAAATTGGATGATTGTTGTATGGCTTATGTGTAGTTTATTTCTTCCTGGCGTGTTAAGAACAACGGATGCCGCTGGGTGTAGTGGATTTGAGGAGAAACGCTGACTCCTGTGTCAATCAGCGAAACGCTGACTCCTGTGTCAATCAGCACTCGAATTGATTTATCTGGTAGGTCAACCATCACTGCTAATATTCCTAGACGGCCATTACGAGATATGGGGCATGGGCCAATGACCTCACCTGCAATGCCGCTGGCCCCTAGTGCTGCAGGGGTGAGGTCGGGGGTACCGATGGAGGTCCCAGTGCTTGTTCTGTCACGTCTGTCGTCACTGCTTCCTCGGCTACTGCTTGTGATGTCTTGCAGGGGGGGGGGGGGCATCGAACTCCCCCATCTCCCCTTACCTCTGTTTCCTTTTCCTCGGATGTTGGGGGGAGGGAGGTGTGCGTGTGCCACAGCCCGCCTACCCTGGACAATTATTGCTGAGCACTCTCGAGATAGATGACCATAGGCCTGACAAGTGTAACAGCGGGGGGATCTTTGGGTGGGGCACTCCACTCATCGGTGCCCCTCACCCCCACACTGCCAACATTTAATTTTTCTGACTGCGTTCTCCTGCCTCTCATGGCTGCCAACTTCTCGGAATCGGGTTTACCAATCTGCGAATATGCTTACGGGCAATTGCCTTTTTATCACCTTCTGGGAGATTGGCATTCCGGGTAGCAAACGAATTGCAATCCCAAAAAATGCGAGTTGCAAAACTAAGAACAGATTCACCTTCCCGTATTTTGGGTTTGTAATTTTCTTTTAGGTCTCCCTTTCTTGCATCAGGCAAGGCATACTTCTCAAATAAACGTAGTTTTATTTCAGTATAACTTCTTAAAAACTGTCTTGAGACGAACACATTACCTCCATTGCCAGAGCATCTTTCAGCAATCTAATTAATGGAATAGCTTTTTCTCTTTCCGACCACCCATATGTAGCTACTTCAAAGTCTCTCAAAAACACTTCAATTGATTGAAACCCTTCGTTAGGTTGTTGATCATCAAAAAGCCTAACACTTGCCTCGAGTTCTGGCAACTTTCAAACTACGATTTACGTATCTTCACTCAGCTGTGCATGTGTACTTTCACTTGTGTGTATTTGAACTTCGTCCATGTATGTTGGATATGCTGTGGTTGCGCGCCGCTCCTGTTCTCGTTCTACCAACAGTCTGTTCATTTACTGTTGTAAGTTATCTAACTTATTTTTCAATTCTTGCGTTCTAATTTCCTGTCTATATTCTTCATCGGCAACACTATATCCCCCTTCGTTCTCATCTCCTGGAGCAGCAGCGTCTGCTATGTTAGTCCTTGTGTATCTAGGCATCTTGAACTTTTATTTTACCAGTTCAAAGAACAACTTCACTCACAGCATACACAAAAGACGTATCTTTTACACCTGACACCAATATGTCCCATGTAGATGGATAATGAGACGTCGGAATATGGGTTTTCTTCATTTATTACAAAAGGTTTGTTCGTAAGTACACTATACACAAGTACCCTCTCAGGTGAGGGACTTGTCGCCCAAAGACAACTAAACTCCCTTCGCTACCAAAATGCAACCGTGTACAATAACAAGCCGAGACATAGGTTTTTGTGGAATACTCGTGAATATTGAGTTCATTTACCTTGACGTACAAGACATCTCTACATACATGAATTAGGACATATATATGTATATATATATATATATATATATATATATATATATATATATATATATATATATATATATATATATATATATATATATAGCATAATGAAGTTCTTTCTTTTGAACATTTTCCAAGGTATGTTGTTTATGATGACCAGGAGTAAGAACAGAAGATGGATTATTCAGTGCTAACTTTCTGTTGAAAAAATAATGACAAGTTGTAATAGAAGGATTTTTTACATCCATAAGTCAAATTATTTTCATTCCTTTCCAAAAAATGCGTAAATTTTCAACGATCTTTGAAATACAAAATGAATAAGCTTACAACACCGAGATTATGACGTGAGATGAGACTGCAGAACTGCGCAGTTAAAATTAGACCGAGATTTTAATCAAATTAAGTCTCATTAATCCAAATAGTTTTCATACCTTGATGGCAGAATTCATAATCTGATTATTTCGACGAACAGAAACTCTCTGCTTGAAATGAAAAACCTCAAACGAGACAAACTTCAAGTTGCGCGATGTGTATCTTTAATCTCAACCTCATTTTTGTTTTTGCTGAGGTTTGTTGCAGTAAGTAATAAAGGCAAGTAGTTTGGGCAACAGAGATGCAGTCCCAAGATTAAGCTTCGAAGAATTCGTAACGATATTTGATGATTTATATTTTTCAGCCTAAATATAACTAAGGGGCACATATGGGTAGCCTTTAAGATATATTTGCGGGCTACTTTTTCTTATCTCAAACAGTGATGTCAATTGGTTGAATTCCAAAATAAAATATATTTGTAAACATGATTACAGAATGATCCATAAGGGGCATACATGGATAGCCCTAAAGACAGATATCTGTTTGGTACTTTTTCGTATTTCAAATAATGATATTCTTTGGATTAATTTCAAAATGAAAGTTATTTGTAAACGTGATTGCAGAATCAGATATTATCTATGAATTTCTAGTTTAACAAGTAAAAAAGCAATTTATTGGATAGAATTATATGCTACTTGAGAAATTATAACAATAAAATCGTTTTCAGGGATGTTTATGAAAGCTTCGTGCAAGTCCAGAAGATTTAGTTTCTTTTCAAACTGGTGTTTTCGAGTAGGGCGAAGAATTTCTTTAAGATAAAAAAATCCCATGGAATATTGGATTTTAGATAGATTATCTTGTTATTGTTGTTATCACTGAAAAGTATGAATCCTTTTGAACTCAAAGAAAGAAAATAGAAAGGATAGCTTCTATTTTATTTTCTTTAACAGTACTTAAAAAACATGAGTTTTCACATGTCTTAAAAAGCAACGAAATCTAAAAGAAAATCTCATAGATAAGGAATTCAATCTAGGAATTTTTTTGATAATGAGGGAAAGACCATCATCACAATTCAGGGAAAATATCAACAGAAAGAAAGTATTAAATTTTATTTAAATGTAATAACAATCAAATACAAGTTCTCACACATTTAGAAAATAAAGTAATCTAAATGTAAATTCTATGTATATAAAGGATGGAAAATTCTTTCAAAGAAATACCAGGAAACAGGAAATATGAACAGAAAAGGAAATCTAATAAATACAAATGCATGGAATAATAATTCGTTACTATAATTCCCGAGACCACTCTGCAAATATAAATTCATAAAATGGAAATTAATCGTTTTTGAAACGTCTTTTTCGGGAGGAATATTTATTTTCCACTCCCTATAATAGTGACAATTTATAGTCAGCAATGGCTATTAGATTTTCTCCTTTTTTGTGGGGTAGGGGGGTGGGGTAAAGAGAAATAACTCTTCAGACGAAAATAAAACCGAAGGCGAGTGTAGTCTTTCCGCCATTGGAAATGTTTGGACGAAAATTAGAAAAGAAAACTGGAATTACAATAGAAAGTGGATGAAAGGTTGGGAAGGTGTGCGAAATCTGTAAAACCTGCGAAATCTAAAAAATCTGCGAAATCTGCAAAGGATTTCTTATGTGGTAGTGGGAAAGCTAAAATTTTTTTTACAACCAATGACGCATTTGTGATCGAATTAGATTTTCTAAATTAGATAGTTTGATGTCTAACATACCGAAACGCAAAATCTCTTAAACTACTTATTTATCTTTTTACTTAAATTTTAGTTTAATTATTTCAAACTATAGAAATATGGTTGGGCAGCTAGGAAAGATTTTCCCTTTATTTGTCTCTTCTTATAGAGACTTGAATGTAGAAGAATAATTAAGCTGTATAAAATATTTATTTAAATATATATTCCTAAAATATTTTGTTAAAAGTTTATGGATATTTTGGGTGATTGAGAAATTTTCTTTGATCGGTAATTACCTTACCTGGAGAAACATTCCTTGGAATGGGTAATTATCTCCGTAGTTTACTTTAGAATTTCTTTGAATTTGTTTCTTTCAATTTGTTTATTCTAATGTTCAGTTCAATTAATGTTTGAGGCTTTATTTTTCCTAATCACTTTAAATAAAATTGTGCTAATTAACTGACCTCAGCCTTCGTTGTGCAAACCAAAGTAAATAGGAGTTAAAGATAACTACTAACTACCTAATTTTCTGAATATTCCGAGCCAAACAACTCTACAAAGTAACCTCGAAGTCACTGTTGGAAGGGAAAACCAGTCCAACACCAACCGTCAAGGAGTGATTACTCTCGTTCACCTCACCTTACCTTGGGATATTTTATCAATTCTATTCTTCGTCGTAGTGCTGGACATTTTCTTTAAGAATCTACGACGATGGGACTCATTGTGTTTAGTGCTACGAATACCATGAAGAACTAAATTAACTCTACACCTCGTCTGATGAATGTGGAGGCGACCTCAGCAAAGGCTATGGAATTATCATATCCATGCTCTTTTTCATCCTATGAAGTCATTATAAGGTGGGTCATTGTATTGATTGGCACAATAGTAGTGGCATTTCTTTGGTGACTTTTATCATCCTCAAGTCAAAAAATAAATAAAGCCTTGAACTCAGTAATTGAAAATCGCTCTTGAAACTAGGTTTGTTTATAGGCTACTCTAATTAAAATTATCAATTGTCGACCTTAAATTGCTTGTTAATTGAAATTCGACCTTTTAACGTATATTCTTAAGTGATGCCCTCATCGCATATATTTCATTTGTTAATCAGGTCAAAATATTGAAATGGTTGGCTTTTGATTTGCAATTCTGGGAATTAATATTAAATTCATATTAGTTTTGGAGGTGAATTAAACTTTTTGATTTACCTTTATATATTGTAAACAATTTTAGTGTAGTCAAAAATTATATTCATATTTTCATTTAAACAATTCTATACAAATTCTGGTTTTCAATTTGAATTGGGTGGTTAAAGATTTACCTATCTTTTAGGTCTGGCTCAAGGTGGAGTGGAAAGCTTGGGACAGGAGTACATCTGCCAATGCTTCTAGGTTTGCTTTACCAGAAGCAATCGCTACTCCAAGTGAACTAGCATCAACTGACAACCAACTATATATAATAAATTTGTCAAGATTATTTAAAATATACAGATGTTAGTTTCTGTATTACAAATAAATATTTTGTTATAACACGGTCGTTTGTCCTAAGTCATTTTTTCTGCTCATAAGCAATCTTATTTTTCATTGAATAATAAAATCGTTTTTTCACGGGAAAGAAACTGAATTCGTAAAAAGCATTGACAATAGAACACCGAACTACCAAAGATATATATCACAGATGTTAGTTTGAATTGAAATAAAACGACCCACATAGATCAAATCTCGACAAAAGGAAATGGCTTAGCCATGTTTCCTGAAACCACTTCTATTAAGGTGCTTTTTTTCCATTTGTACGGGGTAAGCACGGTTGCCTTCTTTTTAAAGGACTTTGCTTTGGCTTTGGGGTAGACCGTACTCCGGATCAGCTGCCCTCTGACGTCGCTTAGACCCCGGTAGCGTGTGTTTATGTGTTATACCAGTCACCAGCTCCGTCCATCCCGACAGCAAGGAGTCCTGGCGTGGTTAGGTCGACCGTTCGAGACATGCGAGGTGTCTTGCTTCTTGTTATAGCCCAGCGGCATAGTAAGAAATATGAAACCAATTGTTCAAATTGTTCTAAAAGCACCAAAATTGGCACACATGTGGATTAATACATTCTGAACAATTTTGGATATGGAGGCATTCAAGATTCTCCCCGTAGCACATTTGGCGGCCATTTTTCAAAATGGCCGCTATTTACCGTTAGCGTCATTGAATATGTACCATAATTTGTCTTTTTGTGGATGCTAAAGGTGATAAGTGTGCTAGAGGTGATAAGTATTGTACAATTACACATACTTCTGTGCTTACCAAATAATTTGGCTACCATTTCACAAGAAAATGAATTTTACTTTGCAGCGGCAGCTTTGGTGGCAGTGACGCCGGCTGCAGTAATAGTATAGTGTTGATAGTCATGGTGCTTGTAGTAGTAACTTGTGGTAACATGGTGGTGTTTTGTGTCTTTGCAGGTGAGGCAGCAGCAGCACCACCTGACATCAGAGACGCGTTGTTCCAGACTGCAGCCATGGCAAAGAAGTTCCAACTGGTCGATACTTTTGAGCAACGTACTCCCACAACACCTCCTGAGACAAACTGGAAGCTGTGTCTTGTATGTCAAGAGGAGACAACAGAGTCACTTGTCTGCCCAGTACTGTCTAAACGCCGAGACCCTGGGAGTGGATACACGACAATGGCTGCAAACTTGGTCAAATTTGATGAACTCGGAGAACTGCCAAGAACTGTTCAGTTACAGAGACTAGATGAAGGACAAGGTGTTGAGGCGACAATGGTTGCCCACCAGGCCAAGTGGCATAAAACATGTATGCTCAAATACAATAACACAATGCTACGAAGAGCAGAGAAGAGACGCATCGCAAGCAGCTCAGCATTTGATAGTACTGACAATGTCCAGGCCAAGCGCGCCAGAACACACTCTTCAGAAGCCACTACCAGCGGCACCTCCTGCTTTTTCTGTGGAAAGTCTGGCACAGAGACCCTACATGAAGTAACAACCTTCCAGGTGGACACACGCGTACGGAAGTGTGCAGCGCAAGTTGGGGACAATGAACTCATAGCCAGGCTCAGCATGGGTGATATGGTGGCTCTGGAGGCCAAGTACCATTCCAAGTGTTTGTTGGCTCTTTACTATCGTGCAAAGACCACTGTAGAAGCCGAGCAGAAAACTGACCATGAAGGTGTAATGTCAAGAATCGTACTGGCTGAACTGGTCCTGTATATCGAGGAAACCCACCTAGAAGAGGGCACCACCCCAGTCTTCAGACTCGCAGAACTTGTAAAGCTATACACAACAAGAATGGAACAGCTCGGGGTTGTTTTGTGCCAGAAAGTTAATAGCACAAGGCTGAAAGAGCGCCTGTTAGCCCAGATACCAGGCCTGAGATCCCACAGCAAAGGCCGAGATGTTTTACTAGCGTTTGATGAAGACATTGGTGAAGCGCTAGGCAAAGCCTGCGAGCAAGACTGTGACACTGAGGCAGTTCACCTTGCGCGTGCTGCACAGATAGTTCGTCGATATATGTTTGAAGACACTTACCAATTCCGTGGATCATTCCCGGGCGGCTGTCAGGAGGACTCTGTGCCAAACGTACTAGTTGCAATGGTAAATATGGTGCTGGATGGCCCCACCATCAAGAATCAAAGCCATTCCTCTTCAACACAAGCAGCTCTTTCCATTGCGCAGCTTCTCAAGTTCAACAGTGTCAAGCAAAGTCGGAAGCAGGGAGCAACCAAGACACAGGAGCCTCCAGCTGTCAGACACAGTACGTCTCAAGAAACTCCTCTTCCAACCTATGTTGGGCTGATGCTGTATGCTGAAACACGCAAGAGAGGACTTGTGGACAAGCTCTTCTCTCTGGGCCTAAGCATCTCATATGACAGAGTCCTACGTCTTTCTGCCCAGATGGGAAACAGCGTGTGTCAGCTGTACCGCATAGAGGAAGTGGTCTGCCCGCCTACCCTGCGTAGCAATGTGTTCACAACTGCGGCTGTGGACAACATTGACCACAACCCAAGTGCCACCACAGCCAAGAATTCATTCCATGGAACAGGAATCTCGCTTTTTCAACACCCAACGTGTGCAGATGAGGGAGTGGATCGTAGCATTGCTCTCACTGGGCGTGATACTGGATCAAAGACGGTTGAGCCTCTACCAGAATATTACACGGATGTACGTCCTGTTGCTTCTTCTGTCAAAGGGCAAATGATCCCAGCTACTTCTGTGACCTCTCTTAGACGCCACAACTGTGAGCAGCACATAGAAGATGAGTATATGTGGCTGGAGAACACGAGAAGTGTTCTCAAAGATGATGTTGAGGCCTGTGAAAACACATCATGGGCTGCATACCATGCAAGGCACCAAGATCCAAAGCAACCAGTCATCACACCAACGTCCCTGCTTCCCTTGTTCCAGGAGAGTGCTCACACTGTGGCAATGATCAGACACTCTATTGATGTAGTCAGGAGTGCAGTTAAACATCTCAACCCAGGCCAAACTCCAGTTCTGACTTGCGACCAGCCACTATTCACTCTAGCAAAACAGATCCAGTGGAAGTGGCCAAACACATATGGAGAAGACCAACTGGTGGTGATGTTTGGGGGGTTGCATATTGAGATGACGGCACTGAAGACCCTGGGTGACTGGTTGCAGGGAAGTGGGTGGACCCAAGCACTGGTACAAGCAGAGATCACAACTGAAGGAATAGCAGACTCATTTCTTCGAGCAGCTCACGTCACACGCACCAGAAGAGCACACCAAGTCACAGCGGCTGCGTTGTATAATCTCCAACGGCGTGCCTATGACAAGTACAGCACCACCAATATAGAAGATGATGAGCACCCTGAAAGCTTCGAAGACTGGTGCAGTCAGAGAGAACAGAGTTATCCGCAGTTTCAGTACTGGTCAACAGTCTTGGCACTGGAGCTGTCCACTCTGATCTATGTGCGATCTCTGAGAGAAGCCAATTTTAGCATGTACGTGGATGCTCTGACAGAACTGGCTCCGTGGTTCTTCGCACTAGACCACACGAACTATGCCCGATGGATACCAGTGCATCTACGGGACATGGCAGAACTGGCAAACAAACATCCAGACGTCTTCACAGAGTTTAGCAAGGGACACTTCACAGTCCAGAAGACCAAGAGGATCTTTTCAGCAATCCCTCTTGACCAAGGACATGAGCAGAACAACGCGTATGTCAAGGGTGATGGAGGAGCCATCGGCCTCACAGACAATCCAACTGCACTGAGGCGCTGGATGGTTGCCGGACCGGAGGTTGCTAGAGTGATTGTGGAATTTGACGACTTCAATCTGCATCCACACGATCAAGAGGAGACACGTCACCACGAAGAGACACCAAGTGTGCAGAACACTTTTGCCAGAGATGTGCGCTCACTCGTGGCCGTCATTGAAGAGCTGGGCAACCCTTTCGAGGAGGACAGTCAGGACTTGCTGGTGCTCGACACAAAGGAGATCGCAGACCCTGCAGTCATAGAAACAGTCCGTAACGCCAAGCAGATTGGCCAAGACCAGTTTGAAGCATTCTCAAAGGAATGCATCGTGGACAGAACCAAGTCCATTGAGGTGGCAATCCACCGGAACAAGCTACCACTGTTTGCGACCAAGAGAGGACCCAATATACCCAAAGGAAAAGAACAGGTCAAATCTCTGAAGAATGATGTTGCGCTCTTCGCACGATTATATATCGGCTGCCAGACCCGTGATGGGAATCTAGAAGAGTTCTTCAGGCATGAAAATCAGCAATGCCCTCCAGCTTTATCTGACGGAGGGAGACTGTACCTAGGGAGCAAGAGTGACTTGCTGGTGTGCCTTGAAGGCCATGCTGAGCCTCAGTTTGAAGCTCCTACTGTCACTGCTGTTGTCCTCGATGGAGCAGTAATCGTACAGATGTTAAAGCCGGGTACTGCCAACACGTTCGAGGAATATGCACAGCAAGTGTTCATCCCATACGTTGTACAACGTTTCCAACATGTATCACGTCTTGACCTTGTGTGGGACAGCTACAGAGCAGATTCCCTGAAGGCATCAACCAGAGAACAGCGTGGAAAGGGAGTACGTCGGCGTGTTGTCGACTCAGCAGTCATACCAGGAAATTGGCAAAGTTTCCTGCGAGTTGATAGCAACAAAGTGGAGCTCTTCAGCTACCTCTCCACCATGCTTGCAGAGTCCTTTCAAGAAGAAGGCAAGGAACTGGTCGTCACTGATGGGGAGCAGGTGATCTGTGTTCCACAGCAAGAGGATGTCAACTCACTCGCACCATGCAACCAAGAAGAGGCAGACACCCGCATGATGCTACATGTAGCACATGCTGCACAACATGGTCACCACCAGATACAGGTTCGAACAGTAGACAGTGACGTCGTGGTCCTAGCAGTGATGGTAGTCCAGAAACTACCAGCTGGAGACGAACTCTGGGTAGCCTTTGGGACAGGCAAGAACTACCGCTACATTGCAGCCCATGAAATAGCTTCCTCCCTTGGTCCAGAGAAGGCATGTGCTCTTCCAATGTTTCATGCCATCACAGGGTGTGATACTGTGTCAGCCTTCGTCGGACATGGGAAGAAATCTGCCTGGGCAACATGGAACACGCTGCCAGAACTCACTGATGCCCTGCTGAGTCTGGCAAATGCACCCACAAGCATCCAAGAGGATACAATGCATGTCATCGAGAGGTTTGTCATACTCCTGTATGACCGCACAAGCAAATGCAAGGACGTCAACAAGGCGAGAAAGCAGCTCTTTGCAAAGACGAACTCTGTTCAGAACATCCAGCCAACCTACGCTGCTCTGGAGCAGCATGTGAAGAGATCTGCCCTTCAGGGTGGTCATGTCTGGGGCCAGGCATTGGTACCAACGCCCGTGCTCCCTCCACCAACAGACTGGGGCTGGCATCGGAGTGATGATGGGCTCTACACACCACTCTGGACCACACTCCCTGAGGCATCCAAGGCCTGCTATGAGCTGGTGTCTTGCGGATGCAAGAAAGGCTGCAAAAACCGCTGCAAGTGCAAGAACGCTTCACTGCAATGCACTGGTCTAGGTTTCTGTGAAGGTGAATGCCAGTAGATTGGGACAGAAAACTTGCTAACCAACATTATGATCTGTAGACATTCATAATTCTGGTGACCAGATTTGAAAAGTTCGGAATCATAATTAACATAGTGTGGCAAAATCTACGTTATTGTATTACATGTATGTACTGCAGGATTACACAAGTACTGTGCCTAGAGACTGGGCTTTTGGTCGACTATATAACTACAATCTGACCATACTGTAAACTTCCCGTACTCTGTGTATTATTTTGACTAGCAATTTTGCCAGCAATTTGAAATAAAAAAGCAACTTGAGCAATTAAAGTGTGTTCCTGAAATCAGGTACTGGTTATTAGAGGTATTATGTCATTGAGTATTGAAATCTTCATCAAATGTCCACTTTTTCCACAAAATGGCGGCCAGTTTGGGGGCCATTTTTGAGAAGATTCATCTAAATATCTGTTAAACATTTATTGATGTTAATTCTGATGTAAAAAAAGGGAATTTTGGCCCATCTAGCACCAAACTAACGACACATAATGAAGTCTATGTAATGACGCTAATGTTAAATGGCGGCCATTTTGAACAATGGCCGCCATATCTTCCTAAGGGCTAATCTTGAATGCCTCCATATCCAAAAATGTTTAGAATATATTAATCTACATGTGTGCCAATTTTGGTGCTTTTAGACCAATTTGAACAATTGGTCTGCTATGCCGCTGTACTATTAAAGGTTTAGAGAATTTTTGGCATACGTATGTATGTATGTATGTATGTATGTATGTATAGGTATCTTAAAATTTTCCTTCCTAATAAGACAATAGAGCAAAACAAATATGTATTTGGAGAACGAAAAATGATCAGATTCATTGAAAAGATTAGACCGACGACGAGGTATATGGAGACGATATGAAGCAGAACTTCCGATGTTCTCATTTAGATATCTCAGTCCATTTGACAGGAACAACCATAATGTAATTCGGATGGACCATCCACTCCATCATATGTCGAGATTAAGCTACGAATGCTTCTCCTCTCTCTCTCTCTCTCTCTCTCTCTCTCTCTCTCTCTCTCTCTCTCTCTCTCTCTCTCAAACCATCCAGTGACATTACTATACGAATAATGTTTTGTGAAGACTTTGCTCAGTATCTCAGGAGGCAAATACAAGTATATGTGGCTATTTATTATGTTAGACTGTACTAAATCCTTAAAGCATAAGGTAGTTACAGGTTAAAGAGCTACGGAAAGACTAATGATGGGATTATGGATTAATACTAAGTAAAACTAAAATAAAGGATATTCTAACATGTAAAAAGAAAAAAAAAATGGAAATGGGCAGGACATATAAAGAGAATGACAGATAATAGATGGACATCCAGAATAACAGAATGGATCCCTGGAGATTGTATAAGCAGCAAGGGAAGGAAGAAAAGACAATGGATTGAAGAATTAAGAAAATTTGTGGGTACAAACTGGCATAGAGAGACCATAATCCGACAGGAGTGGAAGGACAGGTTTGAGGCTTTTGTCCTGCAGTGGACTAGTAACGGCTGATGATGACGAAGATAATGCAAATATTGGATTAATGGAAGCAATGTCATCTATCATTATATTAACAAAAGAAGAAAAGAATTGACTGAAGGAATAAAGAATAGATGAGGTTAGATTTATGAATTTGGTCCAGAAGGCCTACCAATAGGTCCTAATAGGCCATTCAATGTCCTCGTGCAACTGAGGGAAAACCCAGTAGTTGCACAATGAAGAAAAGTTAAGAGATTGGACAATGTGACCCGATGTAGAGCAGAAGTCTGAAAAGAACTGACAGTTGACCACTGAAAAAATGCTGCAAAGTCCTCAAGTAATGCCTACAGTGCTCCGTAATATGACCCATGATGACACTATCACTCTATGACGGAAAAGACGAAGGTTTATCCTCTTCGTTTATCTTGGTATAAAGGGTACGAGGAGAGGCTAAAAAAGAGTCTTGACGGAAGGAAGACAGACGAAGAAAGGCTACACGGAGGAGGCTTGGCGGAGGGAGGGTAGACGGAGGGAGCCAAGACGAAGAAAGGCTAGACGGAAGGAGGCTTGACAGAGGGAGGGTAGATGAAAAGAGCCTAGATGAAAAAAGGCTAGACGGAGGGAGTCTACATGGAGGGAGGCTAGACACAGGGCACCTAGACAAAGAAAGACTAGGCGGAGGGAGTGTAGACAGAGAGAGGGTAGATGGAGGGAGCCTAAACAAAGAAAGGTGAGACACAGGGAGTATAAACGGAGGGAGGCTAGACGGAGTGAGGCTAGACGAAGAGAGGGTAGGCAGATGGAGGCTAGACGAAGACAAAGTAGACGGGGGGGGGGGGGGGGCAAGATGAAGAAGGCTAAACAGGGGAGTCTAGACGGAGGGAGCCTAGGTGAAGAAAGGCTAGACGGAGGGAGTCTACACGGAGGGAAGCTAGACCGAGGGAGCCTAGAAGAAGAAAGGCTAGACGGAGGGAGGGGAGACGGAGGGAGTCTAGACAGAGGGAGGCTTGATGGAAGGAGGGTGAACGGAGGGAGGCCAGACAAAGAAAGGCTAGAGGGAAGTAGGGTAGACGGAGGGAGCTAAACAAATAAAGGCTAGACGGAGGGGGAGTAGACGAAAAAAGGCTAGAGGGAGGGAGTCTAGAAGGAGGGAGTCTTGATGGAAGGAGTCTTGACGGAGGGAGTCTAGACGGAGGGAGGGTAGACGGAGGGAGGGAGCCTCGACAATAAAAGGCTAGACGGAGAGAGCCTAGGCGGTGGGAGTGTAGACGGAGGGAGCCTAGACGAAGAAAGGCTAGACAAAGGGAGTCTAGATGGAGAGAGGATAGATGGAGGGAGGCTAGGTGAAGAAAGTGTAGACAGAGGGAAACTAGATGGAGGGAGGTTAGACGGAGTGTGGCTAGATGAAGAAAGGCTAGACGGAGGGAGTCTAGACAGAGGGAGGCTAGTCAGAGGGAGCCTAGAGGGAGGGAAGCTAGACAAAAAAAGGGTAGACGGAGGGAGGCTAGACGGAGGGAGGCTAGACGGAGGGAGGCTAGATGGAGGGAGGCTACACGAAGAAAGGCTAGACGGGGGGAGGCTAGATGGAGGGAGGCTAGACGAAGAAATGCTAGAAAGAGTGAGTCTAAACCGAGAGACGCTAGATGGAGGAGGCTAGACGTAGGGAAGCTAGAAGAAGAGAGGGTAGACGGAGTGAGGCTAGATGAAGAAAGGCTAGATGGAGGGAGGCTAGACGGTGGGAGGCTAGACGGAGGGAGGCTAGATGAAGAAAAGGTAAACGGAGTGAGACTGGACGAAGCAAGGCTAGATACAGGGAGCTAGACAGAGGGAGCTAGATGGAGGGAGGCTAGATGAAGAAAGGGTAGACGAAGGGAGGCTAGATGGAGGGAGGCTAGACGAAGAAAGGGTAGATGGAGAGAGGCTAGGCGGTGGGAGGCTAGACAAAGTGAGGTAGATGAAGATAGGGTAGACGGAGTGAGGCTGTACGAAGAAAGGCTAGACTTAGGGAGCAAGACGGAGGGAGGCTAGATGAAAAAGAGTTAGATGGAGGTAGGCTAGACAGAGGGAGGCTAGAGGAAGAAAGCGGAAATGGATGGTAGCTAGGCGGTGGGAGGCTAGACAGAGTGAGGCTAGATGAAGAAAGGGTAGACAGAGTGAGGCTGAATGAAGAAAGGGTCGACGGAGGGAGGCTAGATGAAGAAAGTGTAGACAGAGGGAAACTAGACGGAGGGAGGCTAGACGGAGTGTGGCTAGACGAAGAAAGGCTAAACGGAGGGAGTATAGACGGAGGGAGGCTAGTCAGAGGGAGGCTAGAGGGAGGGAGGCTAGACAAAGAAAGGGTAGACGGAGGGAGGCTAGACGAAGGGATGCATCACAAAGAAAGGCTAGACAAGGGGAGGCTAGTTGGAGGGAGGCTAGACGAAGAAAGGCTAGACAGAGGGAGTCTAAACGAAGAGAGGCTAGATAGAGTAAGGCTAGAAAAAGATAGGGTACACGGAGTGAGGCTAGACGAAGAAAGGCTAGACGGAGGGAGGCTGGGCGGTGGGAGGCTAGAAGGAGGGAGGCTAGACGAAGAAAGGGTAGACGGAGTGAGGCTGGACGAAGCAAGGCTAGACGGAGGGAGCTAGACAGAGGGAGCTAGATGGAGGGAGGCTAGAGGAAGAAAGGGTAGACGGAGGGAGGCTAGACAGAGGGAGGCTAGATGAAGAAAGCGTAGATGGAGGGAGGCTAGGCGGTGGGAGGCTAGACGGAGTGAGGCTAGATGAAGATAGGGTAGAAGGAGTAAGGCTGTACGAAGAAAGGCTAGACGGAGGAGCTAGACAGAGGGAGGCTATACGAAGAAAGGGTAGACAGAGGAAGGCTAAATGGAGGGAGGCTAGACGAAAAAAGGGTAGACGGAGGGAGGCTAAACGAAGAAAGACTAGAAGAGGGAAAACTAGACGGAGGGAGCCTAGACGAAGAAAGGGTAGACAGTGGGACACTAGATGGAGGGAGGCTAGATGAAGAGAGGGTACACGGAGGGAGGCTAGACGAAGAAAGGCTAGACGGAGGGAGGCTAGACGAAGAAAGGGTAGATGGTGGGAGGCTAGACGGTGAGAGGCTAGGCGGCGGGAGGCTAGACGAAGAAAGGGTAGACGGAGGGAGGCTAGACGAAGAAAGGGTAGATGGCGGGAGGCTAGATGGTGAGAGGCTGAGGGGGAGGGAGGTTAGACAAAGAAAGGGTAGACAGAGGGAGGCTAGACGGAGGGAGGCTAGACGGAGGGAGACTAGACGAAGAAAGGGTAGACAGAGGGAGGCTAGACAGAGGGAGGTTAAATGGAAGGAGGCTAGGTGGTGGGTGGCTAGACAGAGTGAGGCTAGATGAAGAAAGGGTAGACAGAGTGAGGCTGAATGAAGAAAGGGTCGACGGAGGGAGGCTAGATGAAGAAAGTGCAGACAGAGGGAAACTAGACGGAGGGAGGCTAGACGGAGTGTGGCTAGACGAAGAAAGGCTAAACGGAGGGAGTCTAGACGGAGGGAGGCTAGTCAGAGGGAGGCTAGAGGGAGGGAGGCTAGACAAAGAAAGGGTAGACGGAGGGAGGCTAGACGAAGGGATGCATCACAAAGAAAGGCTAGACAAGGGGAGGCTAGTTGGAGGGAGGCTAGACGAAGGAAGGCTAGACAGAGGGAGTCTAAACGAAGAGAGGCTAGATAGAGTAAGGCTAGAAAAAGATAGGGTACACGGAGTGAGGCTAGACGAAGAAAGGCTAGACGGAGGGAGGCTGGGCGGTGGGAGGCTAGAAGGAGGGAGGCTAGACGAAGAAAGGGTAGACGGAGTGAGGCTGGACGAAGCAAGGCTAGACGGAGGGAGCTAGACAGAGGGAGCTAGACGGAGGGAGGCTAGAGGAAGAAAGGGTAGACGGAGGGAGGCTAGACAGAGGGAGGCTAGATGAAGAAAGCGTAGATGGAGGGAGGCTAGGCGGTGGGAGGCTAGACGGAGTGAGGCTAGATGAAGATAGGGTAGACGGAGTAAGGCTGTACGAAGAAAGGCTAGACGGAGGAGCTAGACAGAGGGAGGCTATACGAAGAAAGGGTCGACAGAGGGAGGCTAAATGGAGGGAGGCTAGACGAAAAAAGGGTAGACGGAGGGAGGCTAAACGAAGAAAGACTAGAAGAGGGAAAACTAGACGGAGGGAGCCTAGATGAAGAAAGGGTAGACAGTGGGAGGCTAGACGGAGGGAGGCTAGGCAAAGAAAGGGTAGACGGAGAGAGGCTAGACTGGGGGAGGCTAGACTAGGGGAGGCTAGACGAAGAAAGGGTAGACGGAGGGAGGCTAGATGGTGGGAGGCTAGACGGTGGGATAGTAGACGAAGAAAGGGTAGACGGAGGGAGGCTATATGGAGAGAGTCTAGACGGATGGAGGCTAAGCAGTCGGAGGCTTCACGGAGGGAGACTAGATGTAGAAAGAGTAGCCGGAGTGAGGCTAGATGAAGAAAGGCTAAACTGAGTTAGCTAGATGGAGGGAGGCTAGACGGAGGGAGGCTAGACAAAGAAAGGGTAGACGGAGGGAGGCTAGACTGGGGGAGGCTAGACGAAGAAAGAGTAGACGGAGGGAGGCTAGAAGGTGGGAGGCTAGACGGTGGGATAGTACACGAAGAAAGGGTAGACGGAGGGAGGCTAGATGAAGAAAGGGTAGACAAGGGAGGCTAGATGGAGGGAGGCTAGAGGAAGAAAGGGTAGATGGAGAGAGGCTAGGCGGTGGGAGGCTAGACAAAGTGAGGTAGATGAAGATAGGGTAGACGGAGTGAGGCTGTACGAAGAAAGGCTAGACTTAGGGAGCAAGACGGAGGGAGGCTAGATGAAAAAGAGTTAGATGGAGGTAGGCTAGACAGAGGGAGGCTAGAGGAAGAAAGCGGAAATGGATGGTAGCTAGGCGGTGGGAGGCTAGACAGAGTGAGGCTAGATGAAGAAAGGGTAGACAGAGTGAGGCTGAATGAAGAAAGGGTCGACGGAGGGAGGCTAGATGAAGAAAGTGTAGACAGAGGGAAACTAGACGGAGGGAGGCTAGACGGAGTGTGGCTAGACGAAGAAAGACTAAACGGAGGGAGTCTAGACGGAGGGAGGCTAGTCAGAGGGAGGCTAGAGGGAGGGAGGCTAGACAAAGAAAGGGTAGACGGAGGGAGGCTAGACGAAGGGATGCATCACAAAGAAAGGCTAGACAAGGGGAGGCTAGTTGGAGGGAGGCCAGACGAAGAAAGGCTAGACAGAGGGAGTCTAAACGAAGAGAGGCTAGATAGAGTAAGGCTAGAAAAAGATAGGGTACACGGAGTGAGGCTAGACGAAGAAAGGCTAGACGGAGGGAGGCTGGGCGGTGGGAGGCTAGAAGGAGGGAGGCTAGACGAAGAAAGGGTAGACGGAGTGAGGCTGGACGAAGCAAGGCTAGACGGAGGGAGCTAGACAGAGGGAGCTAGACGGAGGGAGGCTAGAGGAAGAAAGGGTAGACGGAGGGAGGCTAGACAGAGGGAGGCTAGATGAAGAAAGCGTAGATGGAGGGAGGCTAGGCGGTGGGAGGCTAGACGGAGTGAGGCTAGATGAAGATAGGGTAGACGGAGTAAGGCTGTGCGAAGAAAGGCTAGACGGAGGAGCTAGACAGAGGGAGGCTATACGAAGAAAGGGTAGACAGAGGAAGGCTAAATGGAGGGAGGCTAGACGAAAAAAGGGTAGACGGAGGGAGGCTAAACGAAGAAAGACTAGAAGAGGGAAAACTAGACGGAGGGAGCCTAGACGAAGAAAGGGTAGACAGTGGGAGGCTAGACGGAGGGAGGCTAGGCAAAGAAAGGGTAGACGGAGAGAGGCTAGACTGGGGGAGGCTAGACTGGGGGAGGCTAGACGAAGAAAGAGTAGACGGAGGGAGGCTAGATGGTGGGAGGCTAGACGGTGGGATAGTAGACGAAGAAAGGGTAGACGGAGGGAGGCTATATGGAGGGAGTCTAGACGGATGGAGGCTAAGCAGTCGGAGGCTTCACGGAGGGAGACTAGATGTAGAAAGAGTAGCCGGAGTGAGGCTGGATGAAGAAAGGCTAGTCGAGTTAGCTAGATGGAGGGAGGCTAGACCGAGGGAGGCTAGACAAAGAAAGGGTAGACGGAGGGAGGCTAGACTGGGGGAGGCTAGACGAAGAAAGGGTAGACGGAGGGAAGCTAGAAGGTGGGAGGCTAGACGGTGGGATAGTACACGAAGAAAGGGTAGACGGAGGGAGGCTATACGAAGGGAGTCTAGACGGATGGAGGCTAGGCGGTGGGAGGCTAGACAGAGGGAGACTAGATGTAGAAAGAGTAGCCGGAGTGAGGCTGGATGAAGAAAGGCTAGACTGAGTTAGCTAGATGGAGGGAGGCTAGATGGAGGGAGGCTAGACGGAGGGAAGCTAGACGGAGGGAGGCTAGACGATGAAAGGGTAGACGGAGGGAGACTAGACAGTGGGAGGCTAGACGAAGAAAGGGTAGACTAAGAAAGGATAGACGGAGGGAGGGTAGACAGTGGGAGGCTAGACGGAGGGAGGCTAGACGAAGAAAGGGTAGACGGAGGGGGGCTAGATGGAGGAAGGCTAGACTAAGGGAGGCTAGATGAAGAAAGGCTAGACGAAGACAGGCTAAACGAAGGGAGGCTAGACTAAGACAGGCTAGATGAAGGGAGGCTAGACGAAGATAGGCTGAATGAAGGAAGGCTTAGACGGAGGGAGTGTAGACGAAGACAGGCTAGATGGAGGGAGTCTAGACGGAGGGGGATAGACGGTGGGAGGCTAGGCGGAGGAAGTCTAGACGAATAAAGGGTAGACGGAATGGGGCTAAACGAAGAAAGGGTAGATGGAGGGAAGATATACGAAGAAAGGGTAGACGGAGAAAGGCTAAATGGAAGGAGGCTAGACGAAGAGAGGCTAGAAGAAGAAAGGATAGATGGAAAGAGGCTAGATGAAGAAAGGGTAGACGGAGGGAGGATAGATGGATAGAGGCTAGAAGAAGAAAGGGTAGATGAAGGGAGGCTAGAAGAAGAAAGGATAGACGGAAGGAGGCTAGAAGAAAAAGGGTAGACGGAAGGAGGCTAGATGAAGAAATGGTAGACTGAAGGAGGCTAGATGAGGAAAGGGTAGACGGAGGGAGGATAGATGGAGAGAGGTTAGAAGAAGAAAGGGTAGACTGAGAGATGCTAGAAGAAGAAAGGGTAGACGGAAAGAGGCTAGATGAAGAAATGGTAGACGGAAGGAGGCCTGATGAAGAAAGAGTAGATGGAAGGAGGCCTGATGAAGAAAGGGTAGACGGAGGGAGGATAGAAGAAGAGAGGCTAGAAGAAGAAAGGGTAGCTGGAGAGAGGCTAGAAGAAGAAAGGGTAGACGGAAGGAGGCTAGATGAAGAAAGGGTAGACGGAGGGAGGCTAGACAAAGAAAGGGTAGACGGAGGGAGGCTATACTGGGGGAGGCTAGACGAAGGAAGGGTAGACGGAGGGAGGCTTGATGGAGGAAGGCTGGACAAAGAAAGGGTAGACGGAGGGAGGATAGACTGGGGGAGGCTAGATTGGGGGAGGCTAGATGTAGAAAGAGTAGACGGAGTGAGGCTGGATGAAGAAAGGCTAGACTGAGTTAGCTAGACGGAGGGAGGCTAGACGGAGGGAAGCTGGACGTAGGGAGGCTAGACGATGAAAGGGTAGACGGAGGGAGACTAGACAGTGGGAGGCTAGGCTGATGTAGGCTAGACGAAGAAAGGATAGACGGAGGGAGGGTAGACAGTGGGATGCTAGACGGAGGGAGGCTAGACGGAGGGAGGCTAGATGGAGGGAGGCTAGACTGAAGGAGGCTAGACGAAGAAAGGCTAGACGAAGACAGGCTAAACGGAGGGAGGCTAGAAAAATACAGGCTAGACGAAGACAGGTTAGATGAACGGAGGCTAGACGAAGGCAGGCTGGATGAAGACAGGCTTAGACGGAAGGAGGGTAGACGAAGACAGGCTAGACGGAGGGAGTCTAGACGGAGGGGGCCAGACGGTGGGAGGCTAGGCGGAGGAAGGCTAGACGAATAAAGGGTAGACTGAGTGGGGCTAGACGAAGAAAGGGTACATGAAGGGAAGATAGACGAAGAAAGTGTAGACGGAGGAAGGCTAAATGGAAGGGGGCTAGACGGCGAGAGGCTAGAAGAAGAAAGGATAGATGGAAGGAGGCAAGATGAAGGAAGGGTAGACGGAGGGAGGATAGATGGAGAGAGGCTAGATGAAGAAAAGGTAGACGGAGGGAGGCTTAAAGAAGAAAGGATAGACGGAAGGAGGCTAGATGAAAAAGGGTAGACGGAAGGAGGCTAGATGAAGAAATGGTAGACGGAAGGAGGCTAGATGAAGAAAGAGTAGATGGAGGGAGGATAGACGGAGAGAGGCTAGAAGAAGAAAGGGTAGACTGAGAGAGGCTAGAAGAAGAAAGGGTGGACGGAAGGAGGCTAGAAGAAGAAAGGGTAGATGGAAGGAGTCCTGATGAAGAAAGAGTAGATGGAAGTAGGCCTGATGAAGAAAGGGTAGACGGAGGGAGGATAGAAGAAGAGAGGTTAGAAGAAAAAAGGGTAGACAGAAGGAGGCTAGATGAAGAAAGGGTGACGGAGGGAGGCTAGACGGAGAGAGGCCAGAATAAGAAAGGTTAGATTGAGGGAGGCTGGAAGAAGAAAGGGTAGAAGGGAGGAGGCTAGAGGAAAAAAGGGTTGACAGAGGGAGGATAGACGGAGGGAGGCTAGAAGAACAAAGGGTAGATGGAGGGAGGCTAGAAGAACAAAGAGTAGACAGAGGGAGGCTAGATGAAGAAAGGGTAGACGGAGGGAGGATAGACAAAGAGAGGGTAGACGGAGAGACGGTAGACGGAGGGAGGGTCGACGGAGGGAGGCTAGAAGAAGAATGGGTAGACAGAGGGAGGCTAGATGAAGAAAGGGTAGACGGAGGGAGGCTAGATGAAGAAAGTGTAGACAGAGGGAAACTAGACGGAGGGAGGCTAGACGGAATGTGGCTAGACGAAGAAAGACTAAACGGAGGGAGTCTAGACGGAGGGAGGCTAGTCAGAGGGAGGCTAGAGGGAGGGAGGCTAGACAAAGAAAGGGTAGACGGAGGGAGGCTAGACGAAGGGATGCATCACAAAGAAAGGCTAGACAAGGGGAGGCTAGTTGGAGGGAGGCTAGACGAAGAAAGGCTAGACAGAGGGAGTCTAAACGAAGAGAGGCTAGATAGAGTAAGGCTAGAAAAAGATAGGGTACACGGAGTGAGGCTAGACGAAGAAAGGCTAGACGGAGGGAGGCTGGGCGGTGGGAGGCTAGAAGGAGGGAGGCTAGACGAAGAAAGGGTAGACGGAGTGAGGCTGGACGAAGCAAGGCTAGACGGAGGGAGCTAGACAGAGGGAGCTAGACGGAGGGAGGCTAGAGGAAGAAAGGGTAGACGGAGGGAGGCTAGACAGAGGGAGGCTAGATGAAGAAAGCGTAGATGGAGGGAGGCTAGGCGGTGGGAGGCTAGACGAAGTGAGGCTAGATGAAGATAGGGTAGACGGAGTAAGGCTGTGCGAAGAAAGGCTAGACGGAGGAGCTAGACAGAGGGAGGCTATACGAAGAAAGGGTAGACAGAGGGAGGCTAAATGGAGGGAGGCTAGACGAAAAAAGGGTAGACGGAGGGAGGCTAAACGAAGAAAGACTAGAAGAGGGAAAACTAGACGGAGGGAGCCTAGACGAAGAAAGGGTAGACAGTGGGAGGCTAGACGGAGGGAGGCTAGGCAAAGAAAGGGTAGACGGAGAGAGGCTAGACTGGGGGAGGCTAGACTGGGGGAGGCTAGACGAAGAAAGAGTAGACAGAGGGAGGCTAGATGGTGGGAGGCTAGACGGTGGGATAGTAGACGAAGAAAGGGTAGACGGAGGGAGGCTATATGGAGGGAGTCTAGACGGATGGAGGCTAAGCAGTCGGAGGCTTCACGGAGGGAGACTAGATGTAGAAAGAGTAGCCGGAGTGAGGCTGGATGAAGAAAGGCTAGACTGAGTTAGCTAGATGGAGGGAGGCTAGACGGAGGGAGGCTAGACAAAGAAAGGGTAGACGGAGGGAGGCTAGACTGGGGGAGGCTAGACGAAGAAAGGGTAGACGGAGGGAGGCTAGAAGGTGGGAGGCTAGACGGTGGGATAGTACACGAAGAAAGGGTAGACGGAGGGAGGCTATACGAAGGGAGTCTAGACGGATGGAGGCTAGGCTGTGGGAGGCTAGACAGAGGGAGACTAGATGTAGAAAGAGTAGCCGGAGTGAGGCTGGATGAAGAAAGGCTAGACTGAGTTAGCTAGATGGAGGGAGGCTAGATGGAGGGAGGCTAGACGGAGGGAAGCTAGACGGAGGGAGGCTAGACGATGAAAGGGTAGACGGAGGGAGACTAGACAGTGGGAGGCTAGACGAAGAAAGGGTAGACTAAGAAAGGATAGACGGAGGGAGGGTAGACAGTGGGAGGCTAGACGGAGGGAGGCTAGACGAAGAAAGGGTAGACGGAGGGGGGCTAGATGGAGAAAGGCTAGACTAAGGGAGGCTAGATGAAGAAAGGCTAGACGAAGACAGGCTAAACGAAGGGAGGCTAGACTAAGACAGGCTAGATGAAGGGAGGCTAGACGAAGATAGGCTGGATGAAGGAAGGCTTAGACGGAGGGAGTGTAGACGAAGACAGGCTAGATGGAGGGAGTCTAGACGGAGGGGGATAGACGGTGGGAGGCTAGGCGGAGGAAGTCTAGACGAATAAAGGGTAGACGGAATGGGGCTAAACGAAGCAAGGGTAGATGGAGGGAAGATATACGAAGAAAGGGTAGACGGAGAAAGGCTAAATGGAAGGAGGCTAGACGAAGAGAGGCTAGAAGAAGAAAGGATAGATGGAAAGAGGCTAGATAAAGAAAGGGTAGACGGAGGGAGGATAGATGGATAGAGGCTAGAAGAAGAAAGGGTAGATGAAGGGAGGCTAGAAGAAGAAAGGATAGACGGAAGGAGGCTAGAAGAAAAAGGGTAGACGGAAGGAGGCTAGATGAAGAAATGGTAGACTGAAGGAGGCTAGATGAGGAAAGGGTAGACGGAGGGAGGATAGATGGAGAGAGGTTAGAAGAAGAAAGGGTAGACTGAGAGAGGCTAGAAGAAGAAAGGGTAGACGGAAAGAGGCTAGATGAAGAAATGGTAGACGGAAGGAGGCCTGATGAAGAAAGAGTAGATGGAAGGAGGCCTGATGAAGAAAGGGTAGACGGAGGGAGGATAGAAGAAGAGAGGCTAGAAGAAGAAAGGGTAGCTGGAGAGAGGCTAGAAGAAGAAAGGGTAGACGGAAGGAGGCTAGATGAAGAAAGGGTAGACGGAGGGAGGCTAGACAAAGAAAGGGTAGACGGAGGGAGGCTATACTGGGGGAGGCTAGACGAAGGAAGGGTAGACGGAGGGAGGCTTGATGGAGGGAGGCTGGACAAAGAAAGGGTAGACGGAGGGAGGATAGACTGGGGGAGGCTAGATTGGGGGAGGCTAGATGTAGAAAGAGTAGACGGAGTGAGGCTGGATGAAGAAAGGCTAGACTGAGTTAGCTAGACGGAGGGAGGCTAGACGGAGGGAAGCTGGACGTAGGGAGGCTAGACGATGAAAGGGTAGACGGAGGGAGACTAGACAGTGGGAGGCTAGGCTGATGTAGGCTAGACGAAGAAAGGATAGACGGAGGGAGGGTAGACAGTGGGAGGCTAGACGGAGGGAGGCTAGACGGAGGGAGGCTAGATGGAGGGAGGCTAGACTGAAGGAGGCTAGACGAAGAAAGGCTAGACGAAGACAGGCTAAACGGAGGGAGGCTAGAAAAATACAGGCTAGACGAAGACAGGCTAGATGAAGGGAGGCTAGACGAAGGCAGGCTGGATGAAGACAGGCTTAGACAGAGGGAGGGTAGACGAAGACAGGCTAGACGGAGGGAGTCTAGACGGAGGGGGCCAGACGGTGGGAGGCTAGGCGGAGGAAGGCTAGACGAATAAAGGGTAGACTGAGTGGGGCTAGACGAAGAAAGGGTACATGGAGGGAAGATAGACGAAGAAAGTGTAGACGGAGGAAGGCTAAATGGAAGGGGGCTAGACGGCGAGAGGCTAGAAGAAGAAAGGATAGATGGAAGGAGGCAAGATGAAGGAAGGGTAGACGGAGGGAGGATAGATGGAGAGAGGCTAGATGAAGAAAAGGTAGACGGAGGGAGGCTTAAAGAAGAAAGGATAGACGGAAGGAGGCTAGATGAAAAAGGGTAGACGGAAGGAGGCTAGATGAAGAAATGGTAGACGGAAGGAGGCTAGATGAAGAAAGAGTAGATGGAGGGAGGATAGACGGAGAGAGGCTAGAAGAAGAAAGGGTAGACTGAGAGAGGCTAGAAGAAGAAAGGGTAGACGGAAGGAGGCTAGAAGAAGAAAGGGTAGATGGAAGGAGTCCTGATGAAGAAAGAGTAGATGGAAGTAGGCCTGATGAAGAAAGGGTAGACGGAGTAAGGATAGAAGAAGAGAGGTTAGAAGAAGAAAGGGTAGACAGAAGGAGGCTAGATGAAGAAAGGGTGACGGAGGGAGGCTAGACGGAGAGAGGCCAGAATAAGAAAGGTTAGATTGAGGGAGGCTGGAAGAAGAAAGGGTAGAAGGGAGGAGGCTAGAGGAATAAAGGGTTGACAGAGGGAGGATAGACGGAGGGAGGCTAGAAGAACAAAGGGTAGATGGAGGGAGGCTAGAAGAACAAAGAGTAGACAGAGGGAGACTAGATGAAGAAAGGGTAGACGGAGGGAGGATAGACAAAGAGAGGGTAGACGGAGAGACGGTAGACGGAGGGAGGGTCGACGGAGGGAGGCTAGAAGAAGAATGGGTAGACAGAGGGAGGCTAGATGAAGAAAGGGTAGACGGAGGGGGGGGGGGGTTAGACGGAGGTAGGCTAGAAGAAGAAAGGGTAGATGGAGGGAGGCTAGAAGAAGAAAGGGTAGTCGGAGGTAGGCTGAACGAAGAAAGGCTAGACGGAGGGAGGGTAGATGAAGAAAGGGTAGATGGAGGGAGGGTAGACGAGGGAGGCTAGAAGAAGAAAGGGTAGACGGAGGGAGGCTAGACGAAGAAAGGGTAGACAGAGGGAGGGTAGACGGAGGGAGGGTAGACGGAGGGAAGGTAGACGGAGGGAGTGTAGAAGAAGAAAGGGTAGACGGAGGGAGGCTAGAAAAAGAAAGGGTTAACGGACGGAGGCTAGAAGAAGAAAGGGTATACGGAGGTAGGCTAGACGGAGGGAGGCTAGAAGAAGAAAGGGTAGACGGAGGGAGGCTAGACGATGCTGTAGTTCTATTACAATGTAAATGGAATATTCTACCGAACAACACAAATTATTTCGATGCATCGTGTTTGTGGAAATGGTGCTTGTTAAACTTACTGATGCAATGATGGTTTTATTAATTTTCTTTTATATGGTTTGATTGTCGTTAAGATTTCTAGAAGATACTTTTGGAAAGGAAGTTGAATAGGGCATTTTTTCGTTTCCATAAAAAGCACATCATCAATATTTCTGCATTATGAAAAGTAAATCCATTCAGGTTTCTGTTTCACACGATAGATTATATTATTTCAGATTTCAACTTGGCATATTTAGTATTTTTAAGGCGTGGAGTCAAAATAACAGCATTATCAAAACATGATTTCTGTTTACTTTGTCTTATGTGTTTCTATATATCACTTAAATATCCTGAGCATGGAGGAAGGCAAAAGCATATGAAAGGGAAACGAGAACAATGCGATTATTTTATCCTATCTTTACCATTTTATTGGGTGTTCAGTCAGCTAGTCAGTCAGTCAATCAGCGTCAATTTGTTAGTCAGTGTCAGTCTGTCAGTCAGTCAGTCAGCCAGTCAGCCAGTGTCAAGACTGTCAGTCAGCCAGTTATCCAGCCAGCCAGTCAGCCAGTATCAGTCAGTCAGTCAGTTAGTCTGTTTCTACAAATTAATGTTAATCGTCGTGATTTCACTGAAATTCATACGACTTTATTGGAATGTAAGAAGATAAAAACTAAAATGGAGTTAATAACTAAAACATCTAAATTAACTGTCCTAAGAAACTTGAAACTCTTATTCATCCGGAGAGTTACTCTAATATTAAATAGATTTGTTCTCAAGTAATACACACACGTACACGAGAGTTGTGCGAGTATTCATATAGAGAAATATACATTTCTCTGTTTGAAAAATATGCACAATCTTTTGTGGATGCTATTACGGATTCTAAAGACTCTTCAATGCCTAGTACTATACATTAATTCTTAAAACCCTTTGTTATATATTTAATTCTTTTCCAATAAAATTTTCAGAAATAGAAAACAAAGTTACATGTTTAAACACCACATTTCAATAGAAATAAAATGCCAAAAGATTCAGTGTTCAAACTTATGAATAAAATTGAGTCTGGACATTCATGGGGAAACTTCTGCAGACGAAATAACTTTTGTTGCAAAGAGATCTTCCATTTTATTCCGAATAAGAAATACTTTGTACTTGGACAGGCAGTCAATTAATTTCCCAACTTTGAAATAAATTACCAACACATACATGAATTCTACAAAGAGCATTGCATAATCTCTGAGGATAATAGACTAAAATAAAGCCTTGACTATTTATCAGTTTTATATTGAATATTCCAGAATCGTTTCAATGGCGTCATCTTTAGAATTATTCAAGATATTTTTTCCCTGTTGATGTAACCATTTAGGATAATGGTTAAGCTGACTA
>NC_090733.1:101214370-101224370 GCF_036898095.1 Palaemon carinicauda | reverse complement strand
CATTTGGTTAAATTCCAAAATGCGATTTATTTGTAAACATAAATACAGAATGATTCATAAGGGGCATACATGGACAGCCCTAAAGATATATTTATTTGTTACTTTTTCATATTTCAAAAAATTATATTCAAATTGCAATTCATTGGTAAACATGATTACAGAAGGAGAAATATATCAATCCAACAGGGCTAAGGAGCATACATGGTTCGGCCTAAAAGATATATTTTTTTGAGTTATTTTTTCATATATCCAACTTATATTCTTTGGTTGAATTTCAAAATAACTATATTTGTAAACATGATTACAGAATCAGGTATCTATGAATTTCTGGTTTAACTAGTAAAAAAGCAATTTATTGGATAGAAATATATGCTATTTGAGAAAATGTAAACCTACACGTTTTTAGGGACGTATATTAAAGCTTCGTGCAATTCTTCTAGAAGATTTAGTTTCTTTTCAAACTGGTTTTTTCGAATACGGCAAAGAATTTCTTTAAGATATAAAGATTCCTTGGAATATTGGATTTTTAATAGATTATCTAGTTGCTGTTGTTATCACTGAAAAGAATGAATCCTTTTGAACCCCAAAAAAGGAAATAGAAATGATAGCTGCTTCTATTTTTTTCTCTAACTGTAGCAACACAAATATGAAATTTTGTTGGAGATAACCTGTGGCTTTGTTTTGATGTTGACACAGATAGATTGTCCGAACTTTCGTGACCCGCGAAAGAGAAGACCCAGTTTCATTTGGTGTCCAGGATTTTGCTGTTTTTTTTTTTTTTTTTTTTTTTTTTTTTTCATATTTAGGAAAAATGATCTATAAATGGAACGTCTTACATTTGACCTATTTCCATAGCACAAAAAACGTGTTTTCACATGTCTTAGAAAGTAAACAAATTCATAAGAAAATTCCATTGATATGGAATTCAATCGGGGAATTTCTTTTTTAATAATGAAGGAAAGACCTTCATTTTAAATCATACCTGCTAAAAGAAATTATTACGTTTGACTTAAATGTAATAGCACACAAACAGGAGTTCTCACACATCTTAGAAAATAAAGTAATCCAAAAGTAAATTCTATAAATATGAAGGAAGGAACATTCTTTCAAATTAATACCAGGAAATAAAAGACAGAAGAAGGGAAAAGGGAATCAAATAAATACAATTGCATGGAATCGAGCATTATGTAATAATGCGTTACTATACTTCTCAAGACCACTCTGCTAAAAAAAAGAAAAAAAAAAAAAAAAACACATAAAATAGAAAATACTTATGTTTCAAACGTCTTTTTGGGGGAAACATGTATTCCCTATTCCCTGTCAAAGTGGCAATTTTTACTCCAACAATGGCCATTAGATTTATTTATTTATCTATTTATTCATCTTTTTTTTTTTTGTTAAAGAGGAATCTCTCTTCACACGAAAATAAAACCGAAGGCGAGTGTAAAGTCTTCCCGCCATTGGAAATGTTTGGATGAAAATTAGAAAAGAAAACTGGAATTACAATGGAAAGTGAATGAAATGTTGGGAAGGTGTGCAAAATCTGCAAAATCTGCGAAATCTACATAATTTACAAAATCTGCAAAATCTGCAAAGGATTTCTTTTGTGGTGGAGGAAAAGCTCTAAGGACATTAGTTGATTTTAATGATATTTGGAAATACAAATGCTGCTAAAATGTTTACAGCCAATGACACAATTGCAATGGAATCAAGATTCCGTGAATCGGAAATTTCGATGTTCAACATACTGAAACACAATTTCTCAAGAACTACCTCACATCAACACGAAAGATATTTATCTTTTTAATTAAATTTTAGATTTATTATTTGAAACGATAGAAATATGGTTGGGCAGCAAAGGATGGACTGTCTTTATATATGTTCCTTCTTACAGGTTCTTGAATGTAAAACAAAATTTAGGCTAAGGAACCTTATATTGCAATGTAAAAAAAAACGTTTGTCACATAAGAAAAAAAAAACTGAATTCGTAGAAAGAATTGGCAATAACACACTGAACTACCAAGAAATATTTTCATAGATGCGAGTTTAAATTGAAATAAATGGACCCAAATAGTTGATAATCTTATCAAGGGGAAATGGCTTTGTCCCATTTCCTGAAACTACTACTGCCTAAATCTTATCAGAATGCTTTTAAAAACGAAAACTTGGGTACTTGGCGTATGTATGTATGTATGTATGTATGTATGTATGTATGTATGTATGTAGAGGTGTCTTATTATTATCCTACCTAATAAGACAATATACCAAAACAAATATATACTTAGAGAACGACAAAGAATCAGATTCAGTGAAAAATTAGACCGACGTCGAGATATATGGAGACAATATGAAGAGGAACTTCAGTTGTTCTCATTTAGATATCCCAGTCCATTTGACAGGAACAGCCACAATATAATTCGGATGGACCATCCACTCCATCATATGTTGAGATTAAGCTACAGAAGCTTCCCTCTCTCTCTCTCTCTCTCTCTCTCTCTCTCTCTCTCTCTCTCTCTCTCTCTCTCAAACCATCCAGTGACCTAAGACTATCTGGTATTATGAGCAGTAACGTTACTATACGAATTTTGAAGACTTTGCACAGCATTGCAGGTGGCGAATATAAGTATGTGTCAATTCATTATGTTGGATTGCTTTACTAAAGCCTTAGAACATAAGCTAGTTACAGATTAAAGAGCTATGGAAAGAATAATGATGCGATTAACACTAAGAGACAAAACAAGAGCACCATGGATACGAGAGCAAACTAAAATAAATTATATTCTAACATTTAAGAAAAAGAAATTGAAATGGGCAGGACATTTAATGAAAATGACATATAATAGATGGACATTAAGAATAACAGAATGGATCCCTAGAGATTGCATATGCAGCAGGTGAAAGTAAGAGAAGACGATCGATTGATGAAATAAGAAAATTTTTGGGAATAAACTAGCATAGAAAGACCATAAACAGACGGGAGTGGAAAGACATGTCCGAGGCCTTTGTCCTGCAGTGGACTAGTAACGGCTGATGATGGCAATGATAATACGAACATTGGATTAAAGGACGCAATGTCATGAATTATAATAGTAACAAAAGAAGAAAAAGATGGTCTATAGGAATAAAGAAAAGATAAGGTTATAGTTATGAATTTGGTCCGAAAGGCCTAAAACTAGGTCCTAGTAGACGGAGGGAGGGTAGTCGGAGGGGGACTCGACGAAAAAAGGGTAGATCTAGGGAGGCTAGACGAAGAAAGGGTAGATGGAGGGAGGCTAGACGAAGAAAGGGTAGATCGAGGTAGGCTACATGAGGAAAGGGTAGATGGCGGGAGGCTAGACGGAGGGAGTCTAGACGGAGGAAAAGTAGACGGAGAGAACCTAGATGAAGAAAGGCTAGATGGAGAGAGTCTGGACAGAGGGAGGGTAGACGGAGAGAGCCTAGACGAAGAAAGGCTAGTCTGAGGGAGTCTAGACTGAGGGGGGATAGACGGAGGGAGGCTATATGAAGAAAGGGTAGACGGAGGGAGGCGAGACAGAGGAAGTCTAGACAGAGGGAGTCTTGACGGAGGGAAGGTAGGCGGAGGTAGCCTAGATGAAGAAAGGCTAGACGGAGGGAGTCTAGACGAAAAAAGGATAGACAGAGAGAGTGTAGATGGAGAAAGGCTGGATGGAGGGAGTCTACATGGAAGGAGGCTTGACAGAGGGAAGGTAGACAGAGGGAGGCCAGACAAAGAAAGGCTTGAAGGAGGGAGGCTCTACGGAGGGAGGCTTGACGGAGAGAAGCTTGACGGAGGGAGGCCAGACAAAGAAAGGCTAGATGGAGGTAGGCCAGACAAACAAAGGCTAGACGGAGGGAGGCTTAACGAAGTGAAGGGTATATAGAGGGAGCCAAGACGAAGAAAGGCTAGATGGAGGGCGGGTAGACAAAGGGAGCCTAGATGAAGAAATGCTAGACGGAGGGAGTCTAGATGAAGGGAGAGTAGATGGAGAGAGCCTAGACGAAGAAAGGCTAAATGGAGGGAGGGTAGACGGATGAAGCCTAAACAAAGAAAGGGTAGACGGAGGAAGGCTATACAAAGAAAGGGTAGATGGAGGGAGGCTAGACGAAGAAAGATTAGACGGAGGGAGGCTATACAAAGAAAGGGTAGACGGAGGGAAGCTAGACGAAGAAAAGGTAGACGGAAGGAGGCTAAACAAAAAAAGGGTAGACGGAGGGAGGCTAGACAAAGAAAGGGTAGACGGAGGGAGGCTAGATGAAGAAAGGGTAGACTGAGGGAGGCTATACAAAGAAAGGGTAGATGGAGGAAGGCTAGACGAAGAAAGGCTAGACGGAGGGAGGCTATACAAAGAAAGGGTAGATAGAGGAGGCTAGACGAACCAAGGCTAGATGGAGGGAGGATAAACAAAGAATGGGTAGACGGAAGGAGGCTAGACGAAGAAAGGCTAGACGAGGAAGCCTATACGAAGAAAGGCTATACGGAGGGAGGCTAGACAAAGAAGGGGTAGACCGAGGGAGGCTAGACGAAGAAAGGCTAGATGGAGGGAGGCTATACGAAGAAAGGGTAGACAGAGAGAGGCTAGTCAAAGAAAGGGGAGATGCAGGGAGGCTAGACGAAGAATGGGTAGATGGAGGAAGGCTATACGAAGAAAGGGTCGACGGAGGGAAGCTAGAGGAAGAAAGGGTAGACGGAGGGAGGCTAGACGAAGAAAGGGTAGACGGAGAGAGGCTAGACGAAGAAAGGGTAGACTGAGGGAGGCTAGACAAAGAAAGGGTAGACGGAGGAAGGCTAGATGAAGAAAGGCTAGACGGAGGGAGGCTAGACAAAGAAAGGTAAATGGAGGGAGGCAAGACTAGGAAAGGGGAGATGGAGGGAGGCTAGACGAAGAAAGACTAGACGGTGGGAGGCTAGACGAAGAAAGGGTAGACGGAGGGAGGCTAGACAAAGAAAGGGTAGGTGGAGGGAGGCTAGACAAAGAAAGGGTAGACGGAGGGAGGCTAGACGAAGGAAGGGTAGACGGAGGGAGGCTAGACAAAGAAAGGGTAGACGGAGGGAAGCTAGACGAAGAAAGGCTAGACAGAGGGAGTCTAGACGAAGGAAGGGTAGACGGAGGGAGGCTAGACAAAGAAAGGGTAGACGGAGGGAGGCTAAACGAAGAAAGGCTAGACGGAGGGAGGCTAGACGAAGGAAGGGTGACGGAGGGAGGCTAGACCAAGAAAGGGTAGACGGAGGGAGGCTACACAAAGAAAGGGTAGATGGATGGAGGCTAGATGATGCTGTGGTTCGATCACAATGGAAATGGAATATTCCCCAGAACAACACAAACCATTTGGATGCCTCGTGTTTATGCAAATAATGCTTGTTAAACGCACTGATGCAATGATGGTTTTATTCATTTTCATTTATATCGGTTTATTATCGTTAAGGGTTTTCAGAAGATGATTCTGGAGAGAAAGTTGAAAATGTTACTTTTCCGTTTCCTTAAAAAGCACATCATCAATAGTTCTGCTTTTTGAAGAGTCAATTCATTCAAGTTTCTGTTTTACACGATAGATTATTCTATTTCAGATTTTAACTTGGCAGATTTAGTAAGTACTTTTAAGGGGTGAAGTCAAAATAACTGCGCTATCAAAATATGATTTGTGTTTACTTTGTCTTATGTGTTTCTTTATATACCCTATATATCCTGAACATAGGGGAAGGCAAAAACATATGAAAGGGGAACAAGAGCAATGTGATCATTTAATGCCATCTTTTTCATTTTATTGGGTGTTCAGTCAGTCAGTCAGTCAGCGTCATTCTCTCAGTCAGTATCAGTGTCAGTCAGTCAGCCTGTCTGCCAGTGTCAGCCATACAGCCAGTCAGCCTGTCAGTCAACTAGTCAGCCAGTGTCAGTTAGTCTGTTAGTCAGTTAATCATTTTCTGCAAATCAATGATATTCATCGTAATTTCACTGAAATTCACAGGAGATTATTGCAATGCAAGAAGGTAAGCACTAAAATTGAGTTAATAAAAAATATTCAAATTAACTGTCCTTGAAAGCACACTCATATCCATCCGGAAATTTATTCTAATATCAATAAGATTTGCTCTTAAATAATACACACACATACTCGAGAGTTGTGCGAGTATTCACAGATAGAAATAGACATTTATCTATTTAAAAAATATACACAATCTTTTGTGCCAACTCTTACAGATTCTCAAGATTCTCTTCAATGCGTAGTACTTTATATTAATTCTTAAAACTCTTTGTTGTATATCTTAATTCTTCGCCAGTAAAAATGTCAGAAATAAAAAAAAAATAAATGTTTAAACACCACATTTCCAAAGAAATAAAACTGAGTCTTGAAATTCATGGGGAAACTTTTGCAGACGAAATAACTTTTGTTGCAAAGAGATCTTCCATTTTATTCCGAATAAGAATAACTTTGTACTTGGACAGGAAGTCAATTAATTTCCCAACTCTGAAATAACTTTCCAACACAATATATTAATTCAACAAAGAGCATTGCAAAATCTCTGAGGATAATACACTAAAACGAAATTTTGTCTATCTATCAGTTTTATATTGAATATTCTGAAATCGTTTTAATGGCGTCATTTTGATAATTATTTAAGATATTTTTTTCCCTGTCGATAGTGCCATTTAAGATAAAGGATAGGCATACTAAATGGATTGATGAAATGGAATTTGGGCCAGTAGGACTGGCTCTGTAACCTGGGATGCACAATACAGGAAACTTTGCAGTTGCAATATGAAGGAAAAGTTAAAAAAACAGAAAGTTACAAATTGGCTGCAGCTAAGAGCTAAAAGAACCTTGTAAAGACCTTTATGTAATGTCTACAGTATATCACTTGAAGTGCACTGTTACCATTAACCACCTACGTGGCCGGTGCCAAATACAGCAAATCAAGAGATTTATAGCTTTGATTGACATAAATGTTAGCAAATTCAGCTATGCAACATTTAACCTAACTTTGATGTGGAAACTTGATTCTTATAGAGAAAAAGAGATCTTACTGGTCTGTTCAAGTTCTGCGAAAAAGGGTGCACCAAATACAAGATAAAAAAAAGAAAAAAATATGAAATTTAACCCAAAGCAACAAAGGATTTAGAAGTGTCTCAAACTACAGCAGTCCTTCGATTTTTAAAGAGGGAGGCATCGTCTACGACAAATCTTGTTAAACTAAATTTTTTTTTGGTCTCAAAAGTTTGCAGCAGCTACAAGGGATAAGCTTGAAACTATTCCCATGGTTGTAGTCTTATAAAGTATTATCAAACTTGGATTACATTTATGTCACAACGTTTGCTGAAGCGACCAGGGATACAGCTGCAAAAACGTCCACTGCTGTAGTCACATGAAATATCACTTAATCTCAAATGGTTCACGATAGTTTAGGGTTTTTGTTTTCCAAGATTTAAATAAATGAAGCCAAGGTCCAAATAAAGGTTTTCAATCACTGAAATTCATAAACTTAAAATTTTATTAAAAACCTTTCTGAAAAAAAGGTTAATTTTGCATCAAACAAAATTATCTTTGTATCATTAAATTGTTATAATATCGGTTGCAGTTGGTTTTGACAAATCTGAGAAATTATTCAAGTTTTTAATTTGAAATTCTTTATGGCCATGTTGTGGTCTTAAATCATAACGAGCTATATAAAATTATATATCTTATCCTACAGAATAATCATTTTTAATTATATCATTAAACTTATGCTTATTAGGTTTCCCATATAAGGAAAGCTAGATATCAAATGTATTGGTAAAATCTTCCTTAAAGAATTTCATCAAGTAATTCATTCAAAAACCAGTTTTCTTGGCTCCCAATCTGAGTGTATTGTCCTTAAATTAACCTACATAACAAAATAAATGCTAGAAATTAATTTCTCACACAAAACATTATGTAATGATAAGTATTACATGACAACACAATATTTATATGAATAAAAACGCAATGGTATCCTGTGCAATAGTCTATCTGGGATTTTTCCTCCGAGGAAATCGGTAAAACTTTAAAAGTTCAAACTTGTTCTTATGTTGAACAATCTGACACAAGTCTCTTTATGTAGATTAATTATTAAAGATCTATTTTAATGTTGCTACTGCTCTTGATATATGTTAATTTAACTTAACATTACTTCTCTTGTAGTTTACTTATTTCCTCATTTCCTCACATGTCTATTTTTTCCTGTTGGAACCCTTGGGCTCATAGCATCCTGCTTCTCCAACTAGTGTTGTAGCTTAGACAGCAATAATAATATGATAAAGACGCTTCGAAGTGTGTGAGAAAAAATTCAGTGGTTCTTGACAAGTATTGCCCGATATAATCATTAGAACATTTACATTTACTCAACACGACCGAGAGACTTCAGAATTGGGTCAAGTAGATGCCAGTATGGAGGATCTACATAAAACTTAAATAGCAACCCTTCATTCAGCCTTAAGTTTTTTGTACGGTTCAATGGGATTTTGGAATTTTTTTTTTTTTTTTTTTTTTTGCGAGATGTGGGGGAATCAAACTCTTAAAATCGATATATATTTTCTTTTATTTCTGTTCATATACTGTGAGGTTTCCAGGGAAATTCATTATACAGACGGGTAGGATATCCCACAAGTTTAATATCAAAATAGATTTCCCTTAAAAACCAAAGAAAATATACGATTCCAATATAGGAAAATTATATAAAAGTGATTATAAAAAACATTGATAATCAAAAGAACCAGTATTCACATAAGGAGCTTTTAGGATATAAGTCTTAAGGGATTATAGAGAAGGAAAAGACCCTATTGAGTTATAAGTCGAGATAGTCACAAATAAGAGGATTTTATGTGATAAATTATAGAATTATATAACTTAAGTGTGAGATTATCCAGTGTGTGTGTATTTAGGGGAGAGAGAGAGAGAGAGAGAGAGAGAGAGAGAGAGAGAGAGAGAGAGAGAGAGAGAGAGAGATCTTTGATATCTGGTAATATTTTTGTATAATTTACTTTATGTGAGATTTAGAAATGAAAAATGATTGATTACATATAACCCTAAAAAGCTGTGCTAGAAAATAGTAGACAAATAATGTCAGCCTCCAAAAAGCAATAAGTCTTTTCAACCAATTACTCTTTTAGGACATATCGGTCCAGGAATTAAGTCGGGTAGCCGTTAATCTCTTGTTTTATATAAGCAACTCACAAATATTGTACTTAGTATTTTTAGCAGTTTGTTTCAACCCCAATTTATCACTATTAATTCTAATAGTCATCCTTTCTCCATCATATGGCTCAATACTACACAGTACACTATAGGTTTTATTGCAGCTGTGACCAAGTTATGGAATGTTTTTCCTAGTCAGGTAGTTGAATCGGCGGAACTTAAAAAATTGAAAATTGCCGCGAATGTTTTCATGTTGAGCTGGCCGACAAAAATCTTTTTATAGTTTATGTATGAAAGATCTTTTTTAATGTTGCTTCTGTTTTTGAGGTATTTTAACTTTAATTACTTCACTTGTTTATTTCCTTATTTTCTTTCCTCACTAGGTTATTTTTCCCAGTTGGAGTCCTTGGGCTTATAGCATCCTGCTTTTCCAACTAGGGTTGTAGTTATAATAATAATAATAATAATAATAATAATAACACTAATAACAACAACAACAGGGAAAGGGAGACATAAGAGTATTATCATCATTATCGTATACAATGCTATACGACGATAAAAACAAATATAAGAAAAATGACATTGAAGCCAAATCCCATAAGAGCCAATTAGATGTATAGTTTCAAATATCACCGCCAGGCTTTCCACTCTCAGACGTTTTCTCATTTGATTCAACTGGACTAAATACAAGAATTAGGGCTATAACACCCAGCACTAGGGCTTAGGAGGCCATTCAGCTACCATGTGCAGTCGAGGGAAAATCCAGCAGTTGCAGTAGTAAGTAAATGTTGAAGAGGTTGGATAGCAAGAAGGAAGAAAAGAAGTCGAAACTGCTAAGAGACGAGTTCTGATA
>NC_090733.1:101206870-101209370 GCF_036898095.1 Palaemon carinicauda | reverse complement strand
CGTTTTTAAAACGGTAAAAATCTGGTAACGACTATGCTAGGAATTTTATCGTTTTTATCATGGCAAATTTTTAACAGTGTGGAATATTCAGGGGAAAGTAACAGAGGAGAAGGTTAGATATGTGAAAATGGAATGTGTGGAAAGCTTGTTTTGGAAAGGTCCGATATAAAAATTCATTCACCAGGGAACTTCCTTCATCAAATTTCAAGTCTACTTTTCTGATACATATGCTTGCGCTCTGTTTTCTACAACGTCATAATTTTCTAACCTTTTCAAACCATTTCTACTTTTCCCCTCAGTATTTCTAACATTGCTTCCCTTTTCTAGCATTTCGTGATACTTTCGAGTGATTTGTAATATTTCCTGCCACTGATCAATATTTTATAGCATTCCCTGCAATTTCAGAATTTTCCAGCCTTCCATGCAATTATTATTTTTTTTGTTTTAGAATCTTCCAGCCTTTCATGCCTTTTTTTTTTTTTTTTTTTTTTAGAAATTTCCAGCGTTTCGTGCCATTTTTCACAATTTCCAAGTATTTCCTGTAATTTTTTAAGATTCTTGTAGCATTTCCTGCTATTTATAAGAATTTTCAAGCATAATCTGTCATTTATCCGATTCTATAGCCTTTCCTCTTATTTTCCAGAATTTTCTAGCCTCAACTCGTACTTTCCAGAATTTTCCAGCATTCATCGGTATTTTTCCGAGTTTTCGAGCATGGCCAGCTACTTATCATAATTTTCCAGTATTTCCTTTTATTTCACAAATTGTCATAATCTTCTACTATTTTACACAAACTTCCTTTTCACGATGCCTTGTTAGTAAACCTCTGGAACAGACTTCTAGATACTAATGGATATACTTTCTTGAAACATTATAATGTTGTAGGAAAGCTTTGTGGAAGGAGAGAAAAAGTAAATTTGGCTTTTAATGTAACATATTCATAGAGTGATAAGGAGGTTGGAGGAATGTATGATGGATAAAAGGGATGATAGATTGCTGAAGGTTTAAGATACAGCTGATATGTTATTCATTGATCAATTTCTTTGCATATTGTTATGTTGTGAAAGTTCTATGCAGCTAAAGTTCTTTTGCAAGTCGTTGAACATAATTCTTTTGTTCATATGTTTTGTTTATGATCATGATAATCCTAACTATAAATATAACAGTAACGAAAAAGATACAATATATTTAAAAAAGGCAATAACTACATTTTTGACCAGAACAAATTTCTATTTTCAAAGTATATCGACTCTAAAAACATGGTAGTCATTTAGGTTGACATTGCCAAATATGTTCAATAAAAAATTTCAACTACAAAGTGGTATTGAAATTCTAACTCGAAATAGCGGTTTGGATTTTGGTAGAAATGTTGCTTTACTCCCTTTAATGATTCACCATTTCTAGTATATCTCTTTAGAGCCACCAGTTTCAATCACGGACTTATTTACAGCGAAATGCTTCACGGTGTAGTTTTGTCTATTTTAAGCATACGATTTCACTTTGAATCCTCTGGGTCTACGAAATAGTTATCTATTCACCAGGATTTTGGTGGCCTATTGGAAACATCCCTGCCTGGTGATCTGCAGGACTGGAGTTCTAGTCCCTCTCAAGCTCGATAGTTTCTTGTAGTGTCTGCAACCTAACCATCCTATGAGCTATGGATGGGGGGTTTGGGGGAGCTTATTGGTCTACATGCCGACATTGCCTGGCCCTCCCTGATCTTAGCTAGGACGGAGAGGGGCTTAGGCGCTGACCATATGTATAGGCTATATGGTTAGTCTCTAGGTCTAGGGTATTGTCCTGCTAGCTAGAGCAATGTCACTGACCCCTGTGTCAGTCATGCATGAGTAGCCTTTAAATCTTTAATTCATAATTCAGTCAATAGTGTGACACGTGAATTTCGAAACGTTTATCGCTCCACTTTATTTCTTTTTTTAATTTTCATAAACTGATTAGCAAAAGCCGACATGGAAACCTCAAAATGATTCGTAACTGAAGAGGATTGTCGACACTGTAAAGAAATTCTTTTTCTCTTTTATCCCTTTGAAGCGTGGTTTTCCCTTAGCTATTTTGGTATTATCTGCGGCTGTAATCTTCAATCCAGATTATAATGATTTCGCTTCCTGTTCTCTTCAGCAAGAAATCATACCTGGTTGGCCGAGAAATAAGGTTGTTGTTTCATATTCATTTAATATTTTCCGATTCAAATGTAACCGAGATTGAAATTTTGATATCTATTTCCGAAATACTTGAATGTTCTATAACAAGACTAGTGAACAACTTCCTGTGACTAAATGGTTACTACAAACCGCATGTAGCTATTTATATTCTTTTTCTATGTCAGGTATTGCTCTTCGTTGCTAAACGTTGTGGTCGTTTATCTTTTACGATTGGAACGTTGTCAAGTTCGCTGCCGGTTAATATATACTGTATATATATGAAAGATGGCTAAGAATATGCAGAGTCGACCAAAGGTAAGGCAATCTGTATCAGACCGAAT
>NC_090733.1:101191870-101199370 GCF_036898095.1 Palaemon carinicauda | reverse complement strand
CTTACTTTGGTCTCTAGGGCATTCTCTTGATAGCTAGGCATTGTCAGTGTCCCTTGCCTCTGCCATTCATGAGTGCCCTTTAAACCTTTACAGATGTGAGAGATGACGTCTTTTGACTGACGAAAACTGATGGGATCGTGAAAGAAACCAGAAAACTGAGAGGATCGAGGTCAACCCTTTTGAAGATAAAAGAAAAAGCTAACCCTTTTCTCGTTCTTTTTATCATCATAGGAGCAGAGGAAAATATATAAATCTTCTTTTGGGAGACTAGGTTTTTTCTCCTCTCATTTTTTCCATTCCTTTTATAAATAATCGCTTTGCTGACATTTCATGTAACTGTGCCTCTGGTGAGATCATCCATCATGGAATTTTTCTGTTGGTTTTGCGTCCACCTTAAACTACTATATATTTCTATTTCCAAATATTATTGATTTTTCTTACTATTGTTAACCAGAATTACATTGCTTGAGAGTAATTGATGGTCTGGCTCAATAACTTTATAATTTTGTTTTATCAAAATTGACTGAAAAAAAGAAGAAAGAAAAAATTATGAATTATAGGATACGAATTCATGAGATACTTGGGAAAACTCTATTTAATATTTTCAATGCTCACATACCAACTATTAATATTCATCTTCAAATGCCCTAATAGATAATTCACCTGTCAACCATGGTCTGTTCACAAATACAACACCTACTTTGATTGCCGTTTGAGTAGAATATATGATATATATCATATTAAAGTGCACATTCTACTCTCCGTCTATCAGTATTTCGAAAAGTGTACAGTAACATTAACATTTTGCCCGAAGGATACAAAGGCTAACGTGTTTATGAAATCGTCTAAGTTTTAGTTCTAAGTGGCTCTTCCTATATTGAATCTTTTTAAGTTTTTACTGTAAATACCTATATCTATGTTGAACCCTTCGGAACTTCAGTTCAAATTGCCTGTTCCTAAATTGAATCTTTCAAGTTTTAATTCTAAGTTTTAGCTCCAAGTGCCTGTTATCATGTTTAAGTGGGAAGTTTTTCTAACATGGGCTTGTTTGAGATCTACATAGTAAGTTTAACATCTGCCACTGAGACGAAAAAGTTCTATGAGTTTTCTGAAATCTAGAATTAGCTGAAAAGATAAACTCTAAATTCATCTTGATGACATTCACAAGACTAATTTACTGTGTTTGTGAATACAGCTGTAATATCAGACTCGATCCCGTGAAGATCATAAATAAAAGAAGCTTTTATTTAAATGTTTGTATATCCCCATGAAACTATATAAAACACTATTCAGTTTATTCCAAACGCGAATGTTTTTTTTTTTTTTTTTTTTTTTTTTGCTAACTCGGATACCTGCTGTTTAAACTCCGATTTGGAATGCAAATGAACTTGCAGCTTATGGCATGACAGAAGGCAAAAGAACGCCTGATGATTAGCTACATGGAGATGGTGATGAAACTAGGTCTCGTTTCTCTCCGACTTTCGAGAGCACTCTTTGTAACTCACGGTAAGATCTCGTGTGGGATTTTCTTACCACTGCAACAGCTTTTAAGAATTCAAGAGACAGAGAGAAAGCTACATTCTTTAAGAAACAAGTCTTTTTGATGGGCTAATTCCTTACTTCTCTTCCCAAGTTTATTGCAAATGGGTAAAAGGTTGAGAGAAAGACAGGGATATTCCTTATTAAGAAAGGAAAAAATCTTTGGGATGATCTTCTAATTCCTTGCTTTTCTTCTCAAGTCTATTGCAAAAGACCACAAAGAGATAGGATGAAGAGGTGTATTGCAATTGTATTTTGAATTTGTATTAGAGATTAGCGTGACAAAAGATTACATTATACCAACTTTTTAGAGAAAAACATATCCAGTCGAAAAACCGTGAGGTTCTGAACCTCGGCGTTTTGGTGAATTTTGAATTAATTTCAACTTCAATGCATTCATAGTCTTAATGATAATGACGTCCCAAGTAAAGAGACTGGGTCCAATATTAATTGTTTTGGCATTTTGAGCTATGCTTTGTTTAAAAAAAGGGAGGTCTTAATCCTTCATGCGAAATAGAATGATCCACTATGATAATGATTACGTACTAAAATATTTCTAAAATTGATTCAAGAAAAATCTTTTTTTTCATTCATTACAATTATTTAGCATTTAGACGTTTATAATATACAATGAATTGAGAAAAAAATCCTACTTTCACATTATCTGGGAGAACTTGTCAAAATTCTTGTTCACTTTTATTTTTCAACGTATTTAAAAGTATGAAATTGATGTTTAATACAAATGATCCAGAGGCTTAAGTTTCCTTTGCTACCAACGATAGATAATCTTTGGTGATTTTGAAGCTGTTTTTCTTTTCTGAGTGAATTTTATAAGATTAATAGATTTTTTTTTTATCGCTGGAAAGAGCACTTTACTTTAGTACCTGAATTATAGATACAAAATTATTTCAATTACCTTATTGGAAAAAGTGTGGTGAAGATTTTCAGTCATGGAACATGAGTTTGTTTTGAAGATGGTTAAGCTGAGCAGGGCAAGGTGTGGTTACCTTGCTTAGCCCTGCCTTTCGTGACTTAAATGACAAAGTCTTTGGACTCTTGCTTACACAGACCTGAAGAAATAAACCAAAAGCCATATATTTTGATATAGACAATTAATACAGTTATAAATTATCGCTATGATCAGTAAAGCTGTACTAGTCAGGCCTACCCATACTAAGTTGGTTTGCTGTAAGCGATCAGACTAAAATCTCCCACAATCATCAATCGGAAGTGGACATCATGGTGATGAAGACTGGGCAAACCCCAGACATATATAAGGACATGTCTAAGGTCTTTCTCCTACAATGGATTAGAAATCGCTGCATTTGTTGTTGTTGTAAAAAAGGTTCCAGTAAAATGGTAAGCCAAACAAGAGCCCATTTGTTCGTACTGTAGTCATAATAACAAACACTTCAGCAGCGTTCAAAAAGAGAATATTACCATACAATGTACCTAATGATTGAAAACTGTCTTAAGGGCCTCTTAAAACAAACTACTGTCTCTAACAGCACAAAGGTAATGCTCCCTTTTATTATTCAAATATCTTAAAAGTTGGTTTTATCATGAGACGCTTGGGAGAATGTAAAGGTCCTTTCTAGCTGGAGGCTATTTGACGAAGAGGGGAAAAGTAAGATGAAAAGAATATTGTAATTATTGTTTAGATAAGATATGCAAAAGAAAAATTGTTATTCTATCACAAGAGAGAGAGAGAGAGAGAGAGAGAGAGAGAGAGAGAGAGAGAGAGAGAGAGAGAGAGAGAGAGAGTGCCTGGTAGTCACCAGACCGGGCTTCGAGTCACACTCAAACTCGTTAGTTTATTTGGTCACTGGATCCTCACCATCCTTGTGAGCTAAGGATGTGGGGAAGGAGTCCACAAGTCTACTTGCTAAGCAATCCACAGCCATTCCCTGGCCCTCCCTGGTCCTAGCAAGGGTGGAGGGTAGGTTTGGGCGGTGATCTTTTGTATATATATATATATATATATATATATATGTATATATATATGTATATATATATATATATATATACATATATATATGCATATATACATATACATATACATATATATACATATATATATATATATATATACATATACATATATACATATATATATACACACACACATATATATATATATATACACATATATATGTATATATATACAATATATATATATATATATATATATATATATATATATATATATATATATATAAAAATATATATATATATATATATATATACTGTATATAATTGGTACATAGATGTTTCAAATTTAAAATATACTAGCTTAAAGAAAATTGGTACATAGATGTTTCAAATTTAAAATATACTAGCTTAAAGAAAATTGTTGCAAAATTAGAAATACTACAAACTGGTCAAGTAAATAGAAAACTAAAAAAATAAAAAAAAAGGAATGGAATATTCTCTAAAAATGGAATACCTAGAAACCTTGCTAAAATTATGGAAAGTTTTTCAACTACTTACAAAACTTTCACCCAACCCAGGTGATAAGTTGACAATGGAAACATCCTTTTATTTTTCTCTCAAAAAACATCCAACCCAAGAAATAAGTTTAAAATGATAACATCGTTTTATTGTACCTCCAAAACATCCAACCCACTAAATATGTTTACAATGGAAACACCTTTTTCCTATACACCAAAATTATCCAACCCATGTAATATGTTTACAATCGAAACATCTTTTTAATCTCCGCCAAAAAAATTTCCATCCCACGTAAAATGTTTACTATGGAAACAAACTTTTATCCTTCCCCAAAAACAAACAACCCATTTAACATGTTTACCATGAAAGAAGAAGAAGAAGAATCTTCAAAGAAGGAGATTCTTCACCAAAAAACATCCATCCCCCGTAATATATTTACAATGGAAACATTCTTTTTTCTCCCTAAAAAAAAACATCTAGCCACTAACATGCTTACAATGGAAACATCCTCTTATTCTCTTCTAAAACAAGCAACTCACGTAATATGTTTACAGTGGAAAACACCCTTTTATTTTCCCCCCCAAACATCCAACCCAGGTATTGCGTTTACAATGGAAACATCCTTTTATTCCAACCCACCCACCCCCTAAAACATCCAATCCATGTAATATGTTTACAATGGAAACATTCCTTTATTCTTCACCGCCCCACCACAAAAAAAAAAAAAAAAAAAAAAAAAAAAAAAAAAAAAAAAACATCCAACCTATCTGATATGGTTACAATGAAAACATCCTCTTATTCTCTCCCAACACAAACAACCCACCTAAGTTTGTAATGGAAAACACCCTTTTATTTTCTTCCTGAAAAACATCCAACACACGTATTATTTTTATCTCCCCCGCCAAAAAAAGAATCCCACTCACGTAATATGTTTACAATTGAAACATCCTTTTATTCCCCCCCAAAAAAACATCCAACCCACGTAATGTTTACAATGGAAAACGCCCTTTAACTATCTCCAAAAAATCATCCAACCCACCTACTATATTAAAAATGGAAACATTCTTTATTCTCCCCCCCCCCACACACACAAAAAATCCAACCCACGTAATAATATGTTTACAACGGAAACATACTTTTATTCTCTTACAAAAACCTCCAAATCCTGTAATATGTTTACAATGGAAACATCCTTTTATTCTCCCCCGGAAAACATCCAACCCAAATAACATATTTAAAATGGAAACATCCTTTATTCTTCCTCCCCCCAAAAAAAACCCAACCCACGTAATATGTTTCCAATGGAAAACACCCTTTTATTTCCCCACCTTCCAAACATCCAATCCATGTAATATGTTTACAATGGAAACATCCCTTTATTCTCACCCAAAAAACACATCCAACCCAAATAATGTCTACAATAGAAATATTTAATCTTCCCCAAAAACACCCAACCTCCGTATTATATTTACAATGGAAAACGCCCTTTCATTCTTTTCCCCAAAAAAGCATCCAAACCAAGTCATAAGTTTACAATAAAAACAATCTACTATTCTACAAAAAAGACCCAACCCGCATAATATATTTATAATGTGAAACCCCCTTCTCTTTAAAAAACAAACAAACAAACATCCAAAACACGTAATATGTTTAAAATAGAAACATCCTTTTATTCTCCCTCCAAATTCGTCAAACACATGTAATGTGTTTACAATGGAAAATTGTTATTCTCCACAAAAACATCCATCCCACGCAATATGTTTATAAAGGAAACATCCTTTTACTCTCATCACAAAAACATCCAACCCACATAAGTTCACAATGGAAATATTATTGTATTCTCCCAAAAACATTCATCTCAAGTAATATATTTACCATGGAAACGTCCTTTTAGTCTAACCCCCCCCCCCGAAAACAACCAACCCACGCAATATGATTACAGGGGAAAATACACTTTAATTCTCCCCAAAAACATCTAAACCACGTAATATAATAACAATGAAAAAACATTCTTTAATTTTCCTAAGAAAAAATAATGCATCCAACCAACGTAATATATTTAGAATGGAAAACACTCTTTTATTCTCCCCAAAAAATTATCCAGCACACGTAATATGTTTGCAATGGAAAACTACCTTTAAATCTTCTTCCAAAAACATCCAAATAACGTAATAAGTTTACAATGGAAACACTTTTATTCTCCCCCATAAATTATCTAACCAAAGTAATAAGTTTACAATAAAAAACATCCTTTTATTCTCCCCCAATAAGTATCAAACCCATATAATATGTTTACTAGGGAAAATCCTCTTTCATTCTCCCCCAAAATCATTCAACCCAGATAGTTAGTTTACAATGGAAACATCCTTTTATTCTACCAAGAAAAAGAATCAAACCCCATGATATTTTTATAATGGAAAAAACTTTTATTCTACCCCAAAATCATCCAACCCACGTAATATGTTAACAATAGAAAAACCTTTTTATTTTTTCAACAAAATTAACATCGAACCCGCGTAATATGTTAACAATGAAAAAAAAACCTTTATTCTTCCCACAAAAATAACATCGAACCCACTTAATATGTTAATATTGGAAAAAAACCTTTTATTCTTCCCACAAAAATAACATCGAACCGCGTAATATGTTAACATTGGAAAAACCATTTTATTTTTCCAACAAAGATAACATGGAACCCATGTAATATGTTAACAATGGAAAAAAAACCTTTTACTCTTCCAATAAAAAATAAAATCGAACCCACTTAATATATTGACAATGGAAAAAACTTTTATTCTTTCCACAAAAAAAAGAAAAAAAAAATAAAAACATCGAAACCAACGTATTATGTTAGCAATGAAAAAAAAATCTTCTTCCCACAAAAATAACATCGAACCCACTTGATGTGTTGACAATGAAAAATAGAAAAACTTATTTTTTCTCACAAAAATAATATTAGACCCACGTAATATATTAAATGAAAAAAAAAATATTTTTCCGACAAAAATAACAACGAACCCTCTTAATATGTTAACAAGGGAAAAAACCTTTATTCTCCCCCCCCCAAAAAAAAAAATCGAAACCAATGTAATATGTTATCAATGAAAAAACCCTTATATTTTTTCCCACGAAAATGACATCGAACCCACATATGTTAACAATGGAAAGAAAACCCTTATATTTTTCCCACAAAAATATCATCGAACCCACATATGTTAACAATGGAAAGAAAACCCTTTTATTTTTCCAACGTAAATGACATCGAACCCACATATGTTAACAATGGAAAGAAAACCCTTCTATTTTTCCCACAAAAATAACATCGAACCTATATGTTAACAATGGAAAGAAAACCCTTATATTTTTCCCACAAAAATAACATCGAACCCACATATGTTAACAATGGAAAGAAAACCCTTTTACTTTTCCCACAAAAATAACATCGAATCCTCGTAATATGTTAGCAATGAAAAAAAAAAAAAATATTCCTACCACAAAAATAACTTCGAG
>NC_090733.1:101181870-101186870 GCF_036898095.1 Palaemon carinicauda | reverse complement strand
GTCTGTGGCTATCCTAGGTTTTCTTTGCATGTCTCCCTCGATCTCGCTGTCTGTTTGTCTGTCTCTCCGAGTCTTCGTCTGTCTCTGTGTCTTTATCTCCGTGTATCTATCCTAAGTTCTCTCTCTCTCTCTCTCTCTCTCTCTCTCTCTCTCTCTCTCTCTCTCTCTCTCTCTCTCTCTCTCTCTCATCCATAAAGAACAGCTTGATCTTTCCTCCGAAAAAACAAATCGATTCAATTATGTTAGACTTTTCCTTTCGATTGCCAATTTTATCCAGAAAGTTATTTGGTCCTAATTAGGGAGTGCTTAGCTTTTCTCGTTTGCATATTCTGAAGGAAGTTAACTTTTCCTTTGGCATCTAATTAGGCAAAGGCCACAAATTAATTCTCCGAGGCGTATTTCTGTATTTTACAAGTGTATCTCAGTTCAAAGAAAAGTGTGAGAAGATTGTGATATAACAAATAGAATCTTAATGACCAGTTTTAGAATATTTGCATTTAGCTGATAATTATTTTTTTTTATTATAGTGATGTTTTATTGTAAGATAAACGAATAATAGATAAATGTCTGGTAGAAGAAAAAAAAACGCTACAAACTTATAAAAGTTATCTAGGGCATTTTTTTTTATCTTAAAATTAATAAGGATCTATTATCTTATTTATTAAACTAAAATAATGTCAGTATAGCTTTCAAGATGCTTAGAGTTAAAATGATTGAACTTCCATGTTTATCTATACTTGATGCCAGTAATCATTATCACTATAATTTATATTTACTTCGTTTTTTTAATTTAATATCAGTTCATTATCAACATTTCTTTTTTTATTAAGAGCAAGGAGCCACTATATAAAGACACACAGAGAGACGTAAGAAAACTATAAAAAATAACTTTACTGATAATGTATATGGAAATTGAATTGAAAAATAAACAAGTGATAACTGATATGAGCTCACTGAAATTTGCTTAAATTTAACAGCACGAAATCATGTCGTAGGTTTTAGGTAGATTTATTATTGCCTCCGCCAAGGAGGCATTGTGATTGAGTCTATTTATTTGTGCGTCTGTGGACAGGATTATGTCAAAACTACAAAACAGATTTTGACGAAATTTTCACCACAGATAGATCTTAGATTATGGATGACACCATTTAATTTTGGAGATGATCCGCATCTGGATTTGCTTTTTCGCCATTTTAAAGAACGTCAAAATTACTGGACGGATTCGGACGAAATTTTCACATGCAGATCTTAGGTCATGGACGACACCATTAAATTTTTTAGGTGATCTTGACCCGGATTCTAGATCTGGATTTACATATTTCGCCATCTTGGAAGTACAGGGTGGTTTTAGAAGAGGTAGGGGTTGTATGAATCAGATTTTCATAGTTAGGCAGATATGCAAGAAATATTTAGCAAAAGGTAAGGAGGTGTATGTTGCGTTTATGGATCTGGAGAAAATATATGATAGAGTAGATAGGGAAGCAATGTGGAATGTGATGAGGTTATATGGAGTTGGTGGAAGGTTGTTGCAAGCAGTGAAAAGTTTCTACAAAGGTAGTAAAGCATGTGTTAGAATAGTAAATGAAGTGAGCAATTGGTTTCCGGTGAGAGTGGGGCTGAGACAGGGATGTGTGATGTCGCCGTGGTTGTTTAACTTGTATGTTGATGGAGTGGTGAGAGAGGTGAATGCTCGAGTGCTTGGACGAGGATTAAAACTGGTAGGCGAGAATGATCATGAATGGGAGGTAAATCAGTTGTTGTTTGCGGATGATACTGTACTGGTAGCAGACACAGAAGAGAAGCTTGACCGACTATTGACAGAATTTGGAAGGGTGTGTGAGAGAAGGAAGTTGAGAATTAATGTGGGTAAGAGTAAAGTTATGAGATGTACGAGAAGGGAAGGTGGTGCAAGATTGAATGCCATGTTGAATGGAGAGTTACTTGAGGAGGTGGATCAGTTTAAGTACTTGGGGTCTGTTGTTGCAGCAAATGGTGGAGTGGAAGCAGATGTACGTCAGAGAGTGAATGAAGGTTGCAAAGTGTTGGGGGCAGTTGAGGGAGTAGTAAAAAATAGAGGGTTGGGCATGAATGTAAAGAGAGTTCTATATGAGAAAGTGATTGTACCAACTGTGATGTATGGATCGGAGTTGTGGGGAATGAAAGTGATGGAGAGACAGAAATTGAATGTGTTTGAGATGAAGTGTCTGAGGAGTATGGCTGGTGTATCTCGAGTAGATAGGGTTAGGAACGAAGTGGTGAGGGTGAGAACGGGTGTAAGAAATGAGTTAGCGGCTAGAGTGGATATGAATGTGTTGAGGTGGTTTGGCCATGTTGAGAGAATGGAAAATGGCTGTCTGCTAAAGAAGGTGATGAATGCAAGAGTTGATGGGAGAAGTACAAGAGGAAGGCCAAGGTTTGGGGGGATGGATGGTGTGAAGAAAGCTCTGGGTGATAGGAGGATAGATGTGAGAGAGGCAAGAGAGCGTGCTAGAAATAGAAATGAATGGCGAGCGATTGTGACGCAGTTCCGGTAGGCCCTGTTGCTTCCTCCGGTGCCTTAGATGACCGCGGAGGTAGCAGCAGTAGGGGACTCAGCAGTATGAAGCTTCATCTGTGGTGGAAATGTGGGAGGTTGGGCTGTGGCACCCTAGCAGTACCAGCTGAACTCGGCTGAGTCCCTGGTTAGGCTGGAGGAACGTAGAGAGTAGAGGTCCCCTTTTTTGTTTTGTTTCTTGTTGTTGTCGGCTACCCCCCAAAATTGGGGGAAGTGCCTTTGGTATATGTATGTATGCCATTTTAAAAATAACTTCAAAATAAATTGACGGATTTAGACGAAATTTCCACCAAAGATAGATGTCAGTCCATGGACGACTCCATTAACTTTTGGCAGAGGATAGAAATCTCTAATTACTCTTATTATTATTATCATTAGCTTAGCTGCAACCCTAGTTGTTAAAGCAAGATGCTGGAATCCCAAGGCCTTCAACAGGAAAAAATAGACTGGTAGGGAAAGGGAACATAGTAATAAATATTTATATACCAGTGTACACGACCAGTCAAAATGACTGCTAATTATTTAGATAGATATGTGCACACATGCACACCCCTCATACCAGTGTATGACCACTCCTTTTACTCCTTATCTGAGGGCCGGGAGAGGTAAGTATGACCGGAACTAATATATGTAATTATATATATGCATATATATACACTGTATAATATATATATATATATATATATATATATATATATATATATATATATACATACATACATATATATATATATATATATATATATATATATATATATCTGATATGGTTACAATGAAAACATCCTCTTATTCTCTCCCAACACAAACAACCCACCTAAGTTTGTAATGGAAAACACCCTTTTATTTTCTTCCTGAAAAACATCCAACACACGTATTATTTTTATCTCCCCCGCCAAAAAAAGAATCCCACTCACGTAATATGTTTACAATTGAAACATCCTTTTATTCCCCCCCAAAAAAACATCCAACCCACGTAATGTTTACAATGGAAAACGCCCTTTAACTATCTCCAAAAAATCATCCAACCCACCTACTATATTAAAAATGGAAACATTCTTTATTCTCCCCCCCCCCACACACACAAAAAATCCAACCCACGTAATAATATGTTTACAACGGAAACATACTTTTATTCTCTTACAAAAACCTCCAAATCCTGTAATATGTTTACAATGGAAACATCCTTTTATTCTCCCCCGGAAAACATCCAACCCAAATAACATATTTAAAATGGAAACATCCTTTATTCTTCCTCCCCCCAAAAAAAACCCAACCCACGTAATATGTTTCCAATGGAAAACACCCTTTTATTTCCCCACCTTCCAAACATCCAATCCATGTAATATGTTTACAATGGAAACATCCCTTTATTCTCACCCAAAAAACACATCCAACCCAAATAATGTCTACAATAGAAATATTTAATCTTCCCCAAAAACACCCAACCTCCGTATTATATTTACAATGGAAAACGCCCTTTCATTCTTTTCCCCAAAAAAGCATCCAAACCAAGTCATAAGTTTACAATAAAAACAATCTACTATTCTACAAAAAAGACCCAACCCGCATAATATATTTATAATGTGAAACCCCCTTCTCTTTAAAAAACAAACAAACAAACATCCAAAACACGTAATATGTTTAAAATAGAAACATCCTTTTATTCTCCCTCCAAATTCGTCAAACACATGTAATGTGTTTACAATGGAAAATTGTTATTCTCCACAAAAACATCCATCCCACGCAATATGTTTATAAAGGAAACATCCTTTTACTCTCATCACAAAAACATCCAACCCACATAAGTTCACAATGGAAATATTATTGTATTCTCCCAAAAACATTCATCTCAAGTAATATATTTACCATGGAAACGTCCTTTTAGTCTAACCCCCCCCCCCGAAAACAACCAACCCACGCAATATGATTACAGGGGAAAATACACTTTAATTCTCCCCAAAAACATCTAAACCACGTAATATAATAACAATGAAAAAACATTCTTTAATTTTCCTAAGAAAAAATAATGCATCCAACCAACGTAATATATTTAGAATGGAAAACACTCTTTTATTCTCCCCAAAAAATTATCCAGCACACGTAATATGTTTGCAATGGAAAACTACCTTTAAATCTTCTTCCAAAAACATCCAAATAACGTAATAAGTTTACAATGGAAACACTTTTATTCTCCCCCATAAATTATCTAACCAAAGTAATAAGTTTACAATAAAAAACATCCTTTTATTCTCCCCCAATAAGTATCAAACCCATATAATATGTTTACTAGGGAAAATCCTCTTTCATTCTCCCCCAAAATCATTCAACCCAGATAGTTAGTTTACAATGGAAACATCCTTTTATTCTACCAAGAAAAAGAATCAAACCCCATGATATTTTTATAATGGAAAAAACTTTTATTCTACCCCAAAATCATCCAACCCAC
>NC_090733.1:101169370-101176870 GCF_036898095.1 Palaemon carinicauda | reverse complement strand
ACAGTACTAAAGTAGATCCCCCTCTCTGGTTATGGCTCATTTCATCTTTGCCAACACAAACAGAAGAGTCTGTCCTGTTCTTTCCACATTCTCCTCTTTCTTCATGCACTTGACAGCACTGAAATTACCAAAAAATTCTTCTTCTCCTAAGAAGTTAACTATTGCACTGTTATTGTTCAGAAGCTACTTTCCTCATGGTAAGGGTAGAAGAGACTCTTTAGCCATGGTAAGCAGCTCTTCTAGGAAAAGGACAATCCAAAATGAAACCATTGTTCTCTAGTCTTGGGTAATGCCATAGCCTCTTTACCATGGTCTTCCACTGTCTTGGGTTAGAGATCTCTCGCTTGAGGAACTCGGGAACACTATTCTATTTTGTTTCTCTTCCTCGTGTTATTCTGAAGTTTTTATTCTCTTGTTAATTCAAGTTTTTATAGTTTATATATGACAGATTTATTTTAATGTTGTTATTGTTCTGAAATTTCTTGTAGTTTTTCCAGATTTCCTTTTCTCACTGGGCTATTTTCCCTTTTGGAGTCATTGGGCTTATAGCATCCTGCTTTTCCAAGTAGGGTTGTAGCTTAGCAAGTAATAATAATACTAATAATAATAATAATAATAATAATAAAAATTTGATAATTCATGGGAATAAATGCATATCATAATTCACAAATAGAATAGAAATAATATAGTAAAAATACTCTTAAGAAAATAAACACTTATATTAAGGTTAAAGATCTTTTCGGTGCTATAAAAGATGGAAAAGTGAGTTCCTAATGAAATTTGCATGACACCCTTTTTGGGAACGGGACTTGTGTGAAGTGAAATTAAGTTTGTTCTTAAGAGTAGTATACGTGAAAAAAAATCTTAGATTTAAAAAAAAAAATATGTAACTTCTTCAATTCTCAAAGCTAATCTGGATTTAGTGCCATCGAGCGTAGTAAGATTGTCTTTGAAATGTTTGCTTCCTTTATTGTGTCTGTATATCTGACTGTTTGCCTCAGTGTCTTTCCCTTCCTGCGTGTGTCTGTCTGTCCGTCTGTATCTCCGTGTCTTTGTTTGTCTCCGTGTCTGTGGCTATCCTAGGTTTTCTTTGCATGTCTCCCTCGATCTCGCTGTCTGTTTGTCTGTCTCTCCGAGTCTTCGTCTGTCTCTGTGTCTTTATCTCCGTGTATCTATCCTAAGTTCTCTCTCTCTCTCTCTCTCTCTCTCTCTCTCTCTCTCTCTCTCTCTCTCTCTCTCTCTCTCTCTCTCTCATCCATAAAGAACAGCTTGATCTTTCCTCCGAAAAAACAAATCGATTCAATTATGTTAGACTTTTCCTTTCGATTGCCAATTTTATCCAGAAAGTTATTTGGTCCTAATTAGGGAGTGCTTAGCTTTTCTCGTTTGCATATTCTGAAGGAAGTTAACTTTTCCTTTGGCATCTAATTAGGCAAAGGCCACAAATTAATTCTCCGAGGCGTATTTCTGTATTTTACAAGTGTATCTCAGTTCAAAGAAAAGTGTGAGAAGATTGTGATATAACAAATAGAATCTTAATGACCAGTTTTAGAATATTTGCATTTAGCTGATAATTATTTTTTTTTATTATAGTGATGTTTTATTGTAAGATAAACGAATAATAGATAAATGTCTGGTAGAAGAAAAAAAAACGCTACAAACTTATAAAAGTTATCTAGGGCATTTTTTTTTATCTTAAAATTAATAAGGATCTATTATCTTATTTATTAAACTAAAATAATGTCAGTATAGCTTTCAAGATGCTTAGAGTTAAAATGATTGAACTTCCATGTTTATCTATACTTGATGCCAGTAATCATTATCACTATAATTTATATTTACTTCGTTTTTTTAATTTAATATCAGTTCATTATCAACATTTCTTTTTTTATTAAGAGCAAGGAGCCACTATATAAAGACACACAGAGAGACGTAAGAAAACTATAAAAAATAACTTTACTGATAATGTATATGGAAATTGAATTGAAAAATAAACAAGTGATAACTGATATGAGCTCACTGAAATTTGCTTAAATTTAACAGCACGAAATCATGTCGTAGGTTTTAGGTAGATTTATTATTGCCTCCGCCAAGGAGGCATTGTGATTGAGTCTATTTATTTGTGCGTCTGTGGACAGGATTATGTCAAAACTACAAAACAGATTTTGACGAAATTTTCACCACAGATAGATCTTAGATTATGGATGACACCATTTAATTTTGGAGATGATCCGCATCTGGATTTGCTTTTTCGCCATTTTAAAGAACGTCAAAATTACTGGACGGATTCGGACGAAATTTTCACATGCAGATCTTAGGTCATGGACGACACCATTAAATTTTTTAGGTGATCTTGACCCGGATTCTAGATCTGGATTTACATATTTCGCCATCTTGGAAGTACAGGGTGGTTTTAGAAGAGGTAGGGGTTGTATGAATCAGATTTTCATAGTTAGGCAGATATGCAAGAAATATTTAGCAAAAGGTAAGGAGGTGTATGTTGCGTTTATGGATCTGGAGAAAATATATGATAGAGTAGATAGGGAAGCAATGTGGAATGTGATGAGGTTATATGGAGTTGGTGGAAGGTTGTTGCAAGCAGTGAAAAGTTTCTACAAAGGTAGTAAAGCATGTGTTAGAATAGTAAATGAAGTGAGCAATTGGTTTCCGGTGAGAGTGGGGCTGAGACAGGGATGTGTGATGTCGCCGTGGTTGTTTAACTTGTATGTTGATGGAGTGGTGAGAGAGGTGAATGCTCGAGTGCTTGGACGAGGATTAAAACTGGTAGGCGAGAATGATCATGAATGGGAGGTAAATCAGTTGTTGTTTGCGGATGATACTGTACTGGTAGCAGACACAGAAGAGAAGCTTGACCGACTATTGACAGAATTTGGAAGGGTGTGTGAGAGAAGGAAGTTGAGAATTAATGTGGGTAAGAGTAAAGTTATGAGATGTACGAGAAGGGAAGGTGGTGCAAGATTGAATGCCATGTTGAATGGAGAGTTACTTGAGGAGGTGGATCAGTTTAAGTACTTGGGGTCTGTTGTTGCAGCAAATGGTGGAGTGGAAGCAGATGTACGTCAGAGAGTGAATGAAGGTTGCAAAGTGTTGGGGGCAGTTGAGGGAGTAGTAAAAAATAGAGGGTTGGGCATGAATGTAAAGAGAGTTCTATATGAGAAAGTGATTGTACCAACTGTGATGTATGGATCGGAGTTGTGGGGAATGAAAGTGATGGAGAGACAGAAATTGAATGTGTTTGAGATGAAGTGTCTGAGGAGTATGGCTGGTGTATCTCGAGTAGATAGGGTTAGGAACGAAGTGGTGAGGGTGAGAACGGGTGTAAGAAATGAGTTAGCGGCTAGAGTGGATATGAATGTGTTGAGGTGGTTTGGCCATGTTGAGAGAATGGAAAATGGCTGTCTGCTAAAGAAGGTGATGAATGCAAGAGTTGATGGGAGAAGTACAAGAGGAAGGCCAAGGTTTGGGGGGATGGATGGTGTGAAGAAAGCTCTGGGTGATAGGAGGATAGATGTGAGAGAGGCAAGAGAGCGTGCTAGAAATAGAAATGAATGGCGAGCGATTGTGACGCAGTTCCGGTAGGCCCTGTTGCTTCCTCCGGTGCCTTAGATGACCGCGGAGGTAGCAGCAGTAGGGGACTCAGCAGTATGAAGCTTCATCTGTGGTGGAAATGTGGGAGGTTGGGCTGTGGCACCCTAGCAGTACCAGCTGAACTCGGCTGAGTCCCTGGTTAGGCTGGAGGAACGTAGAGAGTAGAGGTCCCCTTTTTTGTTTTGTTTCTTGTTGTTGTCGGCTACCCCCCAAAATTGGGGGAAGTGCCTTTGGTATATGTATGTATGCCATTTTAAAAATAACTTCAAAATAAATTGACGGATTTAGACGAAATTTCCACCAAAGATAGATGTCAGTCCATGGACGACTCCATTAACTTTTGGCAGAGGATAGAAATCTCTAATTACTCTTATTATTATTATCATTAGCTTAGCTGCAACCCTAGTTGTTAAAGCAAGATGCTGGAATCCCAAGGCCTTCAACAGGAAAAAATAGACTGGTAGGGAAAGGGAACATAGTAATAAATATTTATATACCAGTGTACACGACCAGTCAAAATGACTGCTAATTATTTAGATAGATATGTGCACACATGCACACCCCTCATACCAGTGTATGACCACTCCTTTTACTCCTTATCTGAGGGCCGGGAGAGGTAAGTATGACCGGAACTAATATATGTAATTATATATATGCATATATATACACTGTATAATATATATATATATATATATATATATATATATATATATATATATATACATACATACATATATATATATATATATATATATATATATATATATATCTGATATGGTTACAATGAAAACATCCTCTTATTCTCTCCCAACACAAACAACCCACCTAAGTTTGTAATGGAAAACACCCTTTTATTTTCTTCCTGAAAAACATCCAACACACGTATTATTTTTATCTCCCCCGCCAAAAAAAGAATCCCACTCACGTAATATGTTTACAATTGAAACATCCTTTTATTCCCCCCCAAAAAAACATCCAACCCACGTAATGTTTACAATGGAAAACGCCCTTTAACTATCTCCAAAAAATCATCCAACCCACCTACTATATTAAAAATGGAAACATTCTTTATTCTCCCCCCCCCCACACACACAAAAAATCCAACCCACGTAATAATATGTTTACAACGGAAACATACTTTTATTCTCTTACAAAAACCTCCAAATCCTGTAATATGTTTACAATGGAAACATCCTTTTATTCTCCCCCGGAAAACATCCAACCCAAATAACATATTTAAAATGGAAACATCCTTTATTCTTCCTCCCCCCAAAAAAAACCCAACCCACGTAATATGTTTCCAATGGAAAACACCCTTTTATTTCCCCACCTTCCAAACATCCAATCCATGTAATATGTTTACAATGGAAACATCCCTTTATTCTCACCCAAAAAACACATCCAACCCAAATAATGTCTACAATAGAAATATTTAATCTTCCCCAAAAACACCCAACCTCCGTATTATATTTACAATGGAAAACGCCCTTTCATTCTTTTCCCCAAAAAAGCATCCAAACCAAGTCATAAGTTTACAATAAAAACAATCTACTATTCTACAAAAAAGACCCAACCCGCATAATATATTTATAATGTGAAACCCCCTTCTCTTTAAAAAACAAACAAACAAACATCCAAAACACGTAATATGTTTAAAATAGAAACATCCTTTTATTCTCCCTCCAAATTCGTCAAACACATGTAATGTGTTTACAATGGAAAATTGTTATTCTCCACAAAAACATCCATCCCACGCAATATGTTTATAAAGGAAACATCCTTTTACTCTCATCACAAAAACATCCAACCCACATAAGTTCACAATGGAAATATTATTGTATTCTCCCAAAAACATTCATCTCAAGTAATATATTTACCATGGAAACGTCCTTTTAGTCTAACCCCCCCCCCCGAAAACAACCAACCCACGCAATATGATTACAGGGGAAAATACACTTTAATTCTCCCCAAAAACATCTAAACCACGTAATATAATAACAATGAAAAAACATTCTTTAATTTTCCTAAGAAAAAATAATGCATCCAACCAACGTAATATATTTAGAATGGAAAACACTCTTTTATTCTCCCCAAAAAATTATCCAGCACACGTAATATGTTTGCAATGGAAAACTACCTTTAAATCTTCTTCCAAAAACATCCAAATAACGTAATAAGTTTACAATGGAAACACTTTTATTCTCCCCCATAAATTATCTAACCAAAGTAATAAGTTTACAATAAAAAACATCCTTTTATTCTCCCCCAATAAGTATCAAACCCATATAATATGTTTACTAGGGAAAATCCTCTTTCATTCTCCCCCAAAATCATTCAACCCAGATAGTTAGTTTACAATGGAAACATCCTTTTATTCTACCAAGAAAAAGAATCAAACCCCATGATATTTTTATAATGGAAAAAACTTTTATTCTACCCCAAAATCATCCAACCCACGTAATATGTTAACAATAGAAAAACCTTTTTATTTTTTCAACAAAATTAACATCGAACCCGCGTAATATGTTAACAATGAAAAAAAAACCTTTATTCTTCCCACAAAAATAACATCGAACCCACTTAATATGTTAATATTGGAAAAAAACCTTTTATTCTTCCCACAAAAATAACATCGAACCGCGTAATATGTTAACATTGGAAAAACCATTTTATTTTTCCAACAAAGATAACATGGAACCCATGTAATATGTTAACAATGGAAAAAAAACCTTTTACTCTTCCAATAAAAAATAAAATCGAACCCACTTAATATATTGACAATGGAAAAAACTTTTATTCTTTCCACAAAAAAAAGAAAAAAAAAATAAAAACATCGAAACCAACGTATTATGTTAGCAATGAAAAAAAAATCTTCTTCCCACAAAAATAACATCGAACCCACTTGATGTGTTGACAATGAAAAATAGAAAAACTTATTTTTTCTCACAAAAATAATATTAGACCCACGTAATATATTAAATGAAAAAAAAAATATTTTTCCGACAAAAATAACAACGAACCCTCTTAATATGTTAACAAGGGAAAAAACCTTTATTCTCCCCCCCCCAAAAAAAAAAATCGAAACCAATGTAATATGTTATCAATGAAAAAACCCTTATATTTTTTCCCACGAAAATGACATCGAACCCACATATGTTAACAATGGAAAGAAAACCCTTATATTTTTCCCACAAAAATATCATCGAACCCACATATGTTAACAATGGAAAGAAAACCCTTTTATTTTTCCAACGTAAATGACATCGAACCCACATATGTTAACAATGGAAAGAAAACCCTTCTATTTTTCCCACAAAAATAACATCGAACCTATATGTTAACAATGGAAAGAAAACCCTTATATTTTTCCCACAAAAATAACATCGAACCCACATATGTTAACAATGGAAAGAAAACCCTTTTACTTTTCCCACAAAAATAACATCGAATCCTCGTAATATGTTAGCAATGAAAAAAAAAAAAAATATTCCTACCACAAAAATAACTTCGAGCCCATGTGATATGTTTACAATGAAAAGCACCCTTTTATTTTCCGCAGAAGAACATCAAACCCATGTAAAATATTTACAATGGAAAACACCCTTTAATTCTCCCGCCAAAAACATCCAAAACGTGTACAATGGATACCTCTTTTTATTCGCTCTCAAAAATTATTCAACATTATTCAATTCACGTACTATTTTTACAATAGAGACATCCATTCATTGTCCCCAGAAAAAACATCAAAGCGTGTAATATGTTTACAATGGATAACACTCTTTAATTCTCCTCAAAATAACATCCAACCCACATAATATTGTAACAAGGGAAAACATTCTTTCATTCTCCCCCCAAAACATCCAGTCTCTATAACTATTTTACAATGGACAC
>NC_090733.1:101159370-101164370 GCF_036898095.1 Palaemon carinicauda | reverse complement strand
AATTAGGGAGTGCTTAGCTTTTCTCGTTTGCATATTCTGAAGGAAGTTAACTTTTCCTTTGGCATCTAATTAGGCAAAGGCCACAAATTAATTCTCCGAGGCGTATTTCTGTATTTTACAAGTGTATCTCAGTTCAAAGAAAAGTGTGAGAAGATTGTGATATAACAAATAGAATCTTAATGACCAGTTTTAGAATATTTGCATTTAGCTGATAATTATTTTTTTTTATTATAGTGATGTTTTATTGTAAGATAAACGAATAATAGATAAATGTCTGGTAGAAGAAAAAAAAACGCTACAAACTTATAAAAGTTATCTAGGGCATTTTTTTTTATCTTAAAATTAATAAGGATCTATTATCTTATTTATTAAACTAAAATAATGTCAGTATAGCTTTCAAGATGCTTAGAGTTAAAATGATTGAACTTCCATGTTTATCTATACTTGATGCCAGTAATCATTATCACTATAATTTATATTTACTTCGTTTTTTTAATTTAATATCAGTTCATTATCAACATTTCTTTTTTTATTAAGAGCAAGGAGCCACTATATAAAGACACACAGAGAGACGTAAGAAAACTATAAAAAATAACTTTACTGATAATGTATATGGAAATTGAATTGAAAAATAAACAAGTGATAACTGATATGAGCTCACTGAAATTTGCTTAAATTTAACAGCACGAAATCATGTCGTAGGTTTTAGGTAGATTTATTATTGCCTCCGCCAAGGAGGCATTGTGATTGAGTCTATTTATTTGTGCGTCTGTGGACAGGATTATGTCAAAACTACAAAACAGATTTTGACGAAATTTTCACCACAGATAGATCTTAGATTATGGATGACACCATTTAATTTTGGAGATGATCCGCATCTGGATTTGCTTTTTCGCCATTTTAAAGAACGTCAAAATTACTGGACGGATTCGGACGAAATTTTCACATGCAGATCTTAGGTCATGGACGACACCATTAAATTTTTTAGGTGATCTTGACCCGGATTCTAGATCTGGATTTACATATTTCGCCATCTTGGAAGTACAGGGTGGTTTTAGAAGAGGTAGGGGTTGTATGAATCAGATTTTCATAGTTAGGCAGATATGCAAGAAATATTTAGCAAAAGGTAAGGAGGTGTATGTTGCGTTTATGGATCTGGAGAAAATATATGATAGAGTAGATAGGGAAGCAATGTGGAATGTGATGAGGTTATATGGAGTTGGTGGAAGGTTGTTGCAAGCAGTGAAAAGTTTCTACAAAGGTAGTAAAGCATGTGTTAGAATAGTAAATGAAGTGAGCAATTGGTTTCCGGTGAGAGTGGGGCTGAGACAGGGATGTGTGATGTCGCCGTGGTTGTTTAACTTGTATGTTGATGGAGTGGTGAGAGAGGTGAATGCTCGAGTGCTTGGACGAGGATTAAAACTGGTAGGCGAGAATGATCATGAATGGGAGGTAAATCAGTTGTTGTTTGCGGATGATACTGTACTGGTAGCAGACACAGAAGAGAAGCTTGACCGACTATTGACAGAATTTGGAAGGGTGTGTGAGAGAAGGAAGTTGAGAATTAATGTGGGTAAGAGTAAAGTTATGAGATGTACGAGAAGGGAAGGTGGTGCAAGATTGAATGCCATGTTGAATGGAGAGTTACTTGAGGAGGTGGATCAGTTTAAGTACTTGGGGTCTGTTGTTGCAGCAAATGGTGGAGTGGAAGCAGATGTACGTCAGAGAGTGAATGAAGGTTGCAAAGTGTTGGGGGCAGTTGAGGGAGTAGTAAAAAATAGAGGGTTGGGCATGAATGTAAAGAGAGTTCTATATGAGAAAGTGATTGTACCAACTGTGATGTATGGATCGGAGTTGTGGGGAATGAAAGTGATGGAGAGACAGAAATTGAATGTGTTTGAGATGAAGTGTCTGAGGAGTATGGCTGGTGTATCTCGAGTAGATAGGGTTAGGAACGAAGTGGTGAGGGTGAGAACGGGTGTAAGAAATGAGTTAGCGGCTAGAGTGGATATGAATGTGTTGAGGTGGTTTGGCCATGTTGAGAGAATGGAAAATGGCTGTCTGCTAAAGAAGGTGATGAATGCAAGAGTTGATGGGAGAAGTACAAGAGGAAGGCCAAGGTTTGGGGGGATGGATGGTGTGAAGAAAGCTCTGGGTGATAGGAGGATAGATGTGAGAGAGGCAAGAGAGCGTGCTAGAAATAGAAATGAATGGCGAGCGATTGTGACGCAGTTCCGGTAGGCCCTGTTGCTTCCTCCGGTGCCTTAGATGACCGCGGAGGTAGCAGCAGTAGGGGACTCAGCAGTATGAAGCTTCATCTGTGGTGGAAATGTGGGAGGTTGGGCTGTGGCACCCTAGCAGTACCAGCTGAACTCGGCTGAGTCCCTGGTTAGGCTGGAGGAACGTAGAGAGTAGAGGTCCCCTTTTTTGTTTTGTTTCTTGTTGTTGTCGGCTACCCCCCAAAATTGGGGGAAGTGCCTTTGGTATATGTATGTATGCCATTTTAAAAATAACTTCAAAATAAATTGACGGATTTAGACGAAATTTCCACCAAAGATAGATGTCAGTCCATGGACGACTCCATTAACTTTTGGCAGAGGATAGAAATCTCTAATTACTCTTATTATTATTATCATTAGCTTAGCTGCAACCCTAGTTGTTAAAGCAAGATGCTGGAATCCCAAGGCCTTCAACAGGAAAAAATAGACTGGTAGGGAAAGGGAACATAGTAATAAATATTTATATACCAGTGTACACGACCAGTCAAAATGACTGCTAATTATTTAGATAGATATGTGCACACATGCACACCCCTCATACCAGTGTATGACCACTCCTTTTACTCCTTATCTGAGGGCCGGGAGAGGTAAGTATGACCGGAACTAATATATGTAATTATATATATGCATATATATACACTGTATAATATATATATATATATATATATATATATATATATATATATATATATACATACATACATATATATATATATATATATATATATATATATATATATCTGATATGGTTACAATGAAAACATCCTCTTATTCTCTCCCAACACAAACAACCCACCTAAGTTTGTAATGGAAAACACCCTTTTATTTTCTTCCTGAAAAACATCCAACACACGTATTATTTTTATCTCCCCCGCCAAAAAAAGAATCCCACTCACGTAATATGTTTACAATTGAAACATCCTTTTATTCCCCCCCAAAAAAACATCCAACCCACGTAATGTTTACAATGGAAAACGCCCTTTAACTATCTCCAAAAAATCATCCAACCCACCTACTATATTAAAAATGGAAACATTCTTTATTCTCCCCCCCCCCACACACACAAAAAATCCAACCCACGTAATAATATGTTTACAACGGAAACATACTTTTATTCTCTTACAAAAACCTCCAAATCCTGTAATATGTTTACAATGGAAACATCCTTTTATTCTCCCCCGGAAAACATCCAACCCAAATAACATATTTAAAATGGAAACATCCTTTATTCTTCCTCCCCCCAAAAAAAACCCAACCCACGTAATATGTTTCCAATGGAAAACACCCTTTTATTTCCCCACCTTCCAAACATCCAATCCATGTAATATGTTTACAATGGAAACATCCCTTTATTCTCACCCAAAAAACACATCCAACCCAAATAATGTCTACAATAGAAATATTTAATCTTCCCCAAAAACACCCAACCTCCGTATTATATTTACAATGGAAAACGCCCTTTCATTCTTTTCCCCAAAAAAGCATCCAAACCAAGTCATAAGTTTACAATAAAAACAATCTACTATTCTACAAAAAAGACCCAACCCGCATAATATATTTATAATGTGAAACCCCCTTCTCTTTAAAAAACAAACAAACAAACATCCAAAACACGTAATATGTTTAAAATAGAAACATCCTTTTATTCTCCCTCCAAATTCGTCAAACACATGTAATGTGTTTACAATGGAAAATTGTTATTCTCCACAAAAACATCCATCCCACGCAATATGTTTATAAAGGAAACATCCTTTTACTCTCATCACAAAAACATCCAACCCACATAAGTTCACAATGGAAATATTATTGTATTCTCCCAAAAACATTCATCTCAAGTAATATATTTACCATGGAAACGTCCTTTTAGTCTAACCCCCCCCCCCGAAAACAACCAACCCACGCAATATGATTACAGGGGAAAATACACTTTAATTCTCCCCAAAAACATCTAAACCACGTAATATAATAACAATGAAAAAACATTCTTTAATTTTCCTAAGAAAAAATAATGCATCCAACCAACGTAATATATTTAGAATGGAAAACACTCTTTTATTCTCCCCAAAAAATTATCCAGCACACGTAATATGTTTGCAATGGAAAACTACCTTTAAATCTTCTTCCAAAAACATCCAAATAACGTAATAAGTTTACAATGGAAACACTTTTATTCTCCCCCATAAATTATCTAACCAAAGTAATAAGTTTACAATAAAAAACATCCTTTTATTCTCCCCCAATAAGTATCAAACCCATATAATATGTTTACTAGGGAAAATCCTCTTTCATTCTCCCCCAAAATCATTCAACCCAGATAGTTAGTTTACAATGGAAACATCCTTTTATTCTACCAAGAAAAAGAATCAAACCCCATGATATTTTTATAATGGAAAAAACTTTTATTCTACCCCAAAATCATCCAACCCACGTAATATGTTAACAATAGAAAAACCTTTTTATTTTTTCAACAAAATTAACATCGAACCCGCGTAATATGTTAACAATGAAAAAAAAACCTTTATTCTTCCCACAAAAATAACATCGAACCCACTTAATATGTTAATATTGGAAAAAAACCTTTTATTCTTCCCACAAAAATAACATCGAACCGCGTAATATGTTAACATTGGAAAAACCATTTTATTTTTCCAACAAAGATAACATGGAACCCATGTAATATGTTAACAATGGAAAAAAAACCTTTTACTCTTCCAATAAAAA
>NC_090733.1:101146870-101154370 GCF_036898095.1 Palaemon carinicauda | reverse complement strand
TGGTAAGCAGCTCTTCTAGGAAAAGGACAATCCAAAATGAAACCATTGTTCTCTAGTCTTGGGTAATGCCATAGCCTCTTTACCATGGTCTTCCACTGTCTTGGGTTAGAGATCTCTCGCTTGAGGAACTCGGGAACACTATTCTATTTTGTTTCTCTTCCTCGTGTTATTCTGAAGTTTTTATTCTCTTGTTAATTCAAGTTTTTATAGTTTATATATGACAGATTTATTTTAATGTTGTTATTGTTCTGAAATTTCTTGTAGTTTTTCCAGATTTCCTTTTCTCACTGGGCTATTTTCCCTTTTGGAGTCATTGGGCTTATAGCATCCTGCTTTTCCAAGTAGGGTTGTAGCTTAGCAAGTAATAATAATACTAATAATAATAATAATAATAATAATAAAAATTTGATAATTCATGGGAATAAATGCATATCATAATTCACAAATAGAATAGAAATAATATAGTAAAAATACTCTTAAGAAAATAAACACTTATATTAAGGTTAAAGATCTTTTCGGTGCTATAAAAGATGGAAAAGTGAGTTCCTAATGAAATTTGCATGACACCCTTTTTGGGAACGGGACTTGTGTGAAGTGAAATTAAGTTTGTTCTTAAGAGTAGTATACGTGAAAAAAAATCTTAGATTTAAAAAAAAAAATATGTAACTTCTTCAATTCTCAAAGCTAATCTGGATTTAGTGCCATCGAGCGTAGTAAGATTGTCTTTGAAATGTTTGCTTCCTTTATTGTGTCTGTATATCTGACTGTTTGCCTCAGTGTCTTTCCCTTCCTGCGTGTGTCTGTCTGTCCGTCTGTATCTCCGTGTCTTTGTTTGTCTCCGTGTCTGTGGCTATCCTAGGTTTTCTTTGCATGTCTCCCTCGATCTCGCTGTCTGTTTGTCTGTCTCTCCGAGTCTTCGTCTGTCTCTGTGTCTTTATCTCCGTGTATCTATCCTAAGTTCTCTCTCTCTCTCTCTCTCTCTCCTCTCTCTCTCTCTCTCTCTCTCTCTCTCTCTCTCTCTCTCTCTCATCCATAAAGAACAGCTTGATCTTTCCTCCGAAAAAACAAATCGATTCAATTATGTTAGACTTTTCCTTTCGATTGCCAATTTTATCCAGAAAGTTATTTGGTCCTAATTAGGGAGTGCTTAGCTTTTCTCGTTTGCATATTCTGAAGGAAGTTAACTTTTCCTTTGGCATCTAATTAGGCAAAGGCCACAAATTAATTCTCCGAGGCGTATTTCTGTATTTTACAAGTGTATCTCAGTTCAAAGAAAAGTGTGAGAAGATTGTGATATAACAAATAGAATCTTAATGACCAGTTTTAGAATATTTGCATTTAGCTGATAATTATTTTTTTTTATTATAGTGATGTTTTATTGTAAGATAAACGAATAATAGATAAATGTCTGGTAGAAGAAAAAAAAACGCTACAAACTTATAAAAGTTATCTAGGGCATTTTTTTTTATCTTAAAATTAATAAGGATCTATTATCTTATTTATTAAACTAAAATAATGTCAGTATAGCTTTCAAGATGCTTAGAGTTAAAATGATTGAACTTCCATGTTTATCTATACTTGATGCCAGTAATCATTATCACTATAATTTATATTTACTTCGTTTTTTTAATTTAATATCAGTTCATTATCAACATTTCTTTTTTTATTAAGAGCAAGGAGCCACTATATAAAGACACACAGAGAGACGTAAGAAAACTATAAAAAATAACTTTACTGATAATGTATATGGAAATTGAATTGAAAAATAAACAAGTGATAACTGATATGAGCTCACTGAAATTTGCTTAAATTTAACAGCACGAAATCATGTCGTAGGTTTTAGGTAGATTTATTATTGCCTCCGCCAAGGAGGCATTGTGATTGAGTCTATTTATTTGTGCGTCTGTGGACAGGATTATGTCAAAACTACAAAACAGATTTTGACGAAATTTTCACCACAGATAGATCTTAGATTATGGATGACACCATTTAATTTTGGAGATGATCCGCATCTGGATTTGCTTTTTCGCCATTTTAAAGAACGTCAAAATTACTGGACGGATTCGGACGAAATTTTCACATGCAGATCTTAGGTCATGGACGACACCATTAAATTTTTTAGGTGATCTTGACCCGGATTCTAGATCTGGATTTACATATTTCGCCATCTTGGAAGTACAGGGTGGTTTTAGAAGAGGTAGGGGTTGTATGAATCAGATTTTCATAGTTAGGCAGATATGCAAGAAATATTTAGCAAAAGGTAAGGAGGTGTATGTTGCGTTTATGGATCTGGAGAAAATATATGATAGAGTAGATAGGGAAGCAATGTGGAATGTGATGAGGTTATATGGAGTTGGTGGAAGGTTGTTGCAAGCAGTGAAAAGTTTCTACAAAGGTAGTAAAGCATGTGTTAGAATAGTAAATGAAGTGAGCAATTGGTTTCCGGTGAGAGTGGGGCTGAGACAGGGATGTGTGATGTCGCCGTGGTTGTTTAACTTGTATGTTGATGGAGTGGTGAGAGAGGTGAATGCTCGAGTGCTTGGACGAGGATTAAAACTGGTAGGCGAGAATGATCATGAATGGGAGGTAAATCAGTTGTTGTTTGCGGATGATACTGTACTGGTAGCAGACACAGAAGAGAAGCTTGACCGACTATTGACAGAATTTGGAAGGGTGTGTGAGAGAAGGAAGTTGAGAATTAATGTGGGTAAGAGTAAAGTTATGAGATGTACGAGAAGGGAAGGTGGTGCAAGATTGAATGCCATGTTGAATGGAGAGTTACTTGAGGAGGTGGATCAGTTTAAGTACTTGGGGTCTGTTGTTGCAGCAAATGGTGGAGTGGAAGCAGATGTACGTCAGAGAGTGAATGAAGGTTGCAAAGTGTTGGGGGCAGTTGAGGGAGTAGTAAAAAATAGAGGGTTGGGCATGAATGTAAAGAGAGTTCTATATGAGAAAGTGATTGTACCAACTGTGATGTATGGATCGGAGTTGTGGGGAATGAAAGTGATGGAGAGACAGAAATTGAATGTGTTTGAGATGAAGTGTCTGAGGAGTATGGCTGGTGTATCTCGAGTAGATAGGGTTAGGAACGAAGTGGTGAGGGTGAGAACGGGTGTAAGAAATGAGTTAGCGGCTAGAGTGGATATGAATGTGTTGAGGTGGTTTGGCCATGTTGAGAGAATGGAAAATGGCTGTCTGCTAAAGAAGGTGATGAATGCAAGAGTTGATGGGAGAAGTACAAGAGGAAGGCCAAGGTTTGGGGGGATGGATGGTGTGAAGAAAGCTCTGGGTGATAGGAGGATAGATGTGAGAGAGGCAAGAGAGCGTGCTAGAAATAGAAATGAATGGCGAGCGATTGTGACGCAGTTCCGGTAGGCCCTGTTGCTTCCTCCGGTGCCTTAGATGACCGCGGAGGTAGCAGCAGTAGGGGACTCAGCAGTATGAAGCTTCATCTGTGGTGGAAATGTGGGAGGTTGGGCTGTGGCACCCTAGCAGTACCAGCTGAACTCGGCTGAGTCCCTGGTTAGGCTGGAGGAACGTAGAGAGTAGAGGTCCCCTTTTTTGTTTTGTTTCTTGTTGTTGTCGGCTACCCCCCAAAATTGGGGGAAGTGCCTTTGGTATATGTATGTATGCCATTTTAAAAATAACTTCAAAATAAATTGACGGATTTAGACGAAATTTCCACCAAAGATAGATGTCAGTCCATGGACGACTCCATTAACTTTTGGCAGAGGATAGAAATCTCTAATTACTCTTATTATTATTATCATTAGCTTAGCTGCAACCCTAGTTGTTAAAGCAAGATGCTGGAATCCCAAGGCCTTCAACAGGAAAAAATAGACTGGTAGGGAAAGGGAACATAGTAATAAATATTTATATACCAGTGTACACGACCAGTCAAAATGACTGCTAATTATTTAGATAGATATGTGCACACATGCACACCCCTCATACCAGTGTATGACCACTCCTTTTACTCCTTATCTGAGGGCCGGGAGAGGTAAGTATGACCGGAACTAATATATGTAATTATATATATGCATATATATACACTGTATAATATATATATATATATATATATATATATATATATATATATATATACATACATACATATATATATATATATATATATATATATATATATATATCTGATATGGTTACAATGAAAACATCCTCTTATTCTCTCCCAACACAAACAACCCACCTAAGTTTGTAATGGAAAACACCCTTTTATTTTCTTCCTGAAAAACATCCAACACACGTATTATTTTTATCTCCCCCGCCAAAAAAAGAATCCCACTCACGTAATATGTTTACAATTGAAACATCCTTTTATTCCCCCCCAAAAAAACATCCAACCCACGTAATGTTTACAATGGAAAACGCCCTTTAACTATCTCCAAAAAATCATCCAACCCACCTACTATATTAAAAATGGAAACATTCTTTATTCTCCCCCCCCCCACACACACAAAAAATCCAACCCACGTAATAATATGTTTACAACGGAAACATACTTTTATTCTCTTACAAAAACCTCCAAATCCTGTAATATGTTTACAATGGAAACATCCTTTTATTCTCCCCCGGAAAACATCCAACCCAAATAACATATTTAAAATGGAAACATCCTTTATTCTTCCTCCCCCCAAAAAAAACCCAACCCACGTAATATGTTTCCAATGGAAAACACCCTTTTATTTCCCCACCTTCCAAACATCCAATCCATGTAATATGTTTACAATGGAAACATCCCTTTATTCTCACCCAAAAAACACATCCAACCCAAATAATGTCTACAATAGAAATATTTAATCTTCCCCAAAAACACCCAACCTCCGTATTATATTTACAATGGAAAACGCCCTTTCATTCTTTTCCCCAAAAAAGCATCCAAACCAAGTCATAAGTTTACAATAAAAACAATCTACTATTCTACAAAAAAGACCCAACCCGCATAATATATTTATAATGTGAAACCCCCTTCTCTTTAAAAAACAAACAAACAAACATCCAAAACACGTAATATGTTTAAAATAGAAACATCCTTTTATTCTCCCTCCAAATTCGTCAAACACATGTAATGTGTTTACAATGGAAAATTGTTATTCTCCACAAAAACATCCATCCCACGCAATATGTTTATAAAGGAAACATCCTTTTACTCTCATCACAAAAACATCCAACCCACATAAGTTCACAATGGAAATATTATTGTATTCTCCCAAAAACATTCATCTCAAGTAATATATTTACCATGGAAACGTCCTTTTAGTCTAACCCCCCCCCCCGAAAACAACCAACCCACGCAATATGATTACAGGGGAAAATACACTTTAATTCTCCCCAAAAACATCTAAACCACGTAATATAATAACAATGAAAAAACATTCTTTAATTTTCCTAAGAAAAAATAATGCATCCAACCAACGTAATATATTTAGAATGGAAAACACTCTTTTATTCTCCCCAAAAAATTATCCAGCACACGTAATATGTTTGCAATGGAAAACTACCTTTAAATCTTCTTCCAAAAACATCCAAATAACGTAATAAGTTTACAATGGAAACACTTTTATTCTCCCCCATAAATTATCTAACCAAAGTAATAAGTTTACAATAAAAAACATCCTTTTATTCTCCCCCAATAAGTATCAAACCCATATAATATGTTTACTAGGGAAAATCCTCTTTCATTCTCCCCCAAAATCATTCAACCCAGATAGTTAGTTTACAATGGAAACATCCTTTTATTCTACCAAGAAAAAGAATCAAACCCCATGATATTTTTATAATGGAAAAAACTTTTATTCTACCCCAAAATCATCCAACCCACGTAATATGTTAACAATAGAAAAACCTTTTTATTTTTTCAACAAAATTAACATCGAACCCGCGTAATATGTTAACAATGAAAAAAAAACCTTTATTCTTCCCACAAAAATAACATCGAACCCACTTAATATGTTAATATTGGAAAAAAACCTTTTATTCTTCCCACAAAAATAACATCGAACCGCGTAATATGTTAACATTGGAAAAACCATTTTATTTTTCCAACAAAGATAACATGGAACCCATGTAATATGTTAACAATGGAAAAAAAACCTTTTACTCTTCCAATAAAAAATAAAATCGAACCCACTTAATATATTGACAATGGAAAAAACTTTTATTCTTTCCACAAAAAAAAGAAAAAAAAAATAAAAACATCGAAACCAACGTATTATGTTAGCAATGAAAAAAAAATCTTCTTCCCACAAAAATAACATCGAACCCACTTGATGTGTTGACAATGAAAAATAGAAAAACTTATTTTTTCTCACAAAAATAATATTAGACCCACGTAATATATTAAATGAAAAAAAAAATATTTTTCCGACAAAAATAACAACGAACCCTCTTAATATGTTAACAAGGGAAAAAACCTTTATTCTCCCCCCCCCAAAAAAAAAAATCGAAACCAATGTAATATGTTATCAATGAAAAAACCCTTATATTTTTTCCCACGAAAATGACATCGAACCCACATATGTTAACAATGGAAAGAAAACCCTTATATTTTTCCCACAAAAATATCATCGAACCCACATATGTTAACAATGGAAAGAAAACCCTTTTATTTTTCCAACGTAAATGACATCGAACCCACATATGTTAACAATGGAAAGAAAACCCTTCTATTTTTCCCACAAAAATAACATCGAACCTATATGTTAACAATGGAAAGAAAACCCTTATATTTTTCCCACAAAAATAACATCGAACCCACATATGTTAACAATGGAAAGAAAACCCTTTTACTTTTCCCACAAAAATAACATCGAATCCTCGTAATATGTTAGCAATGAAAAAAAAAAAAAATATTCCTACCACAAAAATAACTTCGAGCCCATGTGATATGTTTACAATGAAAAGCACCCTTTTATTTTCCGCAGAAGAACATCAAACCCATGTAAAATATTTACAATGGAAAACACCCTTTAATTCTCCCGCCAAAAACATCCAAAACGTGTACAATGGATACCTCTTTTTATTCGCTCTCAAAAATTATTCAACATTATTCAATTCACGTACTATTTTTACAATAGAGACATCCATTCATTGTCCCCAGAAAAAACATCAAAGCGTGTAATATGTTTACAATGGATAACACTCTTTAATTCTCCTCAAAATAACATCCAACCCACATAATATTGTAACAAGGGAAAACATTCTTTCATTCTCCCCCCAAAACATCCAGTCTCTATAACTATTTTACAATGGACACCATTTATCTCTCTCATAAACCATTCAATCCATATGATATGTTTACAATGGAAATATCCTTTTATTCTCAGAAAAAAAAAAAAACATCCAACACCCTTAATAAGTTTAGAACTGTAACCTCGTTTTATTCTACCCAAGATGGATCTTATTCCATCTTGATTCTACCCCCAAAGAAAATCAAACTCCCGTAGTATATTTAAAATAGAAGCATCCATTTATTCTACTTAA
>NC_090733.1:101119370-101141870 GCF_036898095.1 Palaemon carinicauda | reverse complement strand
ATTATAGTGATGTTTTATTGTAAGATAAACGAATAATAGATAAATGTCTGGTAGAAGAAAAAAAAACGCTACAAACTTATAAAAGTTATCTAGGGCATTTTTTTTTATCTTAAAATTAATAAGGATCTATTATCTTATTTATTAAACTAAAATAATGTCAGTATAGCTTTCAAGATGCTTAGAGTTAAAATGATTGAACTTCCATGTTTATCTATACTTGATGCCAGTAATCATTATCACTATAATTTATATTTACTTCGTTTTTTTAATTTAATATCAGTTCATTATCAACATTTCTTTTTTTATTAAGAGCAAGGAGCCACTATATAAAGACACACAGAGAGACGTAAGAAAACTATAAAAAATAACTTTACTGATAATGTATATGGAAATTGAATTGAAAAATAAACAAGTGATAACTGATATGAGCTCACTGAAATTTGCTTAAATTTAACAGCACGAAATCATGTCGTAGGTTTTAGGTAGATTTATTATTGCCTCCGCCAAGGAGGCATTGTGATTGAGTCTATTTATTTGTGCGTCTGTGGACAGGATTATGTCAAAACTACAAAACAGATTTTGACGAAATTTTCACCACAGATAGATCTTAGATTATGGATGACACCATTTAATTTTGGAGATGATCCGCATCTGGATTTGCTTTTTCGCCATTTTAAAGAACGTCAAAATTACTGGACGGATTCGGACGAAATTTTCACATGCAGATCTTAGGTCATGGACGACACCATTAAATTTTTTAGGTGATCTTGACCCGGATTCTAGATCTGGATTTACATATTTCGCCATCTTGGAAGTACAGGGTGGTTTTAGAAGAGGTAGGGGTTGTATGAATCAGATTTTCATAGTTAGGCAGATATGCAAGAAATATTTAGCAAAAGGTAAGGAGGTGTATGTTGCGTTTATGGATCTGGAGAAAATATATGATAGAGTAGATAGGGAAGCAATGTGGAATGTGATGAGGTTATATGGAGTTGGTGGAAGGTTGTTGCAAGCAGTGAAAAGTTTCTACAAAGGTAGTAAAGCATGTGTTAGAATAGTAAATGAAGTGAGCAATTGGTTTCCGGTGAGAGTGGGGCTGAGACAGGGATGTGTGATGTCGCCGTGGTTGTTTAACTTGTATGTTGATGGAGTGGTGAGAGAGGTGAATGCTCGAGTGCTTGGACGAGGATTAAAACTGGTAGGCGAGAATGATCATGAATGGGAGGTAAATCAGTTGTTGTTTGCGGATGATACTGTACTGGTAGCAGACACAGAAGAGAAGCTTGACCGACTATTGACAGAATTTGGAAGGGTGTGTGAGAGAAGGAAGTTGAGAATTAATGTGGGTAAGAGTAAAGTTATGAGATGTACGAGAAGGGAAGGTGGTGCAAGATTGAATGCCATGTTGAATGGAGAGTTACTTGAGGAGGTGGATCAGTTTAAGTACTTGGGGTCTGTTGTTGCAGCAAATGGTGGAGTGGAAGCAGATGTACGTCAGAGAGTGAATGAAGGTTGCAAAGTGTTGGGGGCAGTTGAGGGAGTAGTAAAAAATAGAGGGTTGGGCATGAATGTAAAGAGAGTTCTATATGAGAAAGTGATTGTACCAACTGTGATGTATGGATCGGAGTTGTGGGGAATGAAAGTGATGGAGAGACAGAAATTGAATGTGTTTGAGATGAAGTGTCTGAGGAGTATGGCTGGTGTATCTCGAGTAGATAGGGTTAGGAACGAAGTGGTGAGGGTGAGAACGGGTGTAAGAAATGAGTTAGCGGCTAGAGTGGATATGAATGTGTTGAGGTGGTTTGGCCATGTTGAGAGAATGGAAAATGGCTGTCTGCTAAAGAAGGTGATGAATGCAAGAGTTGATGGGAGAAGTACAAGAGGAAGGCCAAGGTTTGGGGGGATGGATGGTGTGAAGAAAGCTCTGGGTGATAGGAGGATAGATGTGAGAGAGGCAAGAGAGCGTGCTAGAAATAGAAATGAATGGCGAGCGATTGTGACGCAGTTCCGGTAGGCCCTGTTGCTTCCTCCGGTGCCTTAGATGACCGCGGAGGTAGCAGCAGTAGGGGACTCAGCAGTATGAAGCTTCATCTGTGGTGGAAATGTGGGAGGTTGGGCTGTGGCACCCTAGCAGTACCAGCTGAACTCGGCTGAGTCCCTGGTTAGGCTGGAGGAACGTAGAGAGTAGAGGTCCCCTTTTTTGTTTTGTTTCTTGTTGTTGTCGGCTACCCCCCAAAATTGGGGGAAGTGCCTTTGGTATATGTATGTATGCCATTTTAAAAATAACTTCAAAATAAATTGACGGATTTAGACGAAATTTCCACCAAAGATAGATGTCAGTCCATGGACGACTCCATTAACTTTTGGCAGAGGATAGAAATCTCTAATTACTCTTATTATTATTATCATTAGCTTAGCTGCAACCCTAGTTGTTAAAGCAAGATGCTGGAATCCCAAGGCCTTCAACAGGAAAAAATAGACTGGTAGGGAAAGGGAACATAGTAATAAATATTTATATACCAGTGTACACGACCAGTCAAAATGACTGCTAATTATTTAGATAGATATGTGCACACATGCACACCCCTCATACCAGTGTATGACCACTCCTTTTACTCCTTATCTGAGGGCCGGGAGAGGTAAGTATGACCGGAACTAATATATGTAATTATATATATGCATATATATACACTGTATAATATATATATATATATATATATATATATATATATATATACATACATACATATATATATATATATATATATATATATATATACATACATACATATATATATATATATATATATATATATATATATATATATATATATATATATATATATCTCTCCAGACACTTGCTCTCTATTATATAGAGGAGATTTTATCATTGTACGAGGAAAACTCAGGTTATGACATTTTGTTACTTCAGATATCTATGAACCATCTTCGAAAATGATCGTATAGATGCTTGGTTTCCTGGAAACTCCGAAGAGCAAAATCACTTTATTCATATATAGTCTTACCCCTTTATCTTTTCCCAAAAGCATGACATAAAGGCATATAGGTTTAAAGGTCGCTCATGAACGTAAGAGGCAAGGAACACTGACAATGCCCCCTGAGACTGACCATATATACATATGATCAGCACCCAAGCCCCATGTCCACCAGGGAGGGCCAGGCAATGGCTGCAAATGACTCAATAGGTAGACCTATTGGCTCCACAAAACAAGCCCACAGCCTTAGCTCACAAGGATGGTGAAGGCACAAACACTGCAAGAAACTACCGACCTTGAGCGGTACTCAAACCCCAGTCCAGCTGATTGCGAGGCAGGAACCTTTCCAACAGGCCACCATAATCCTCTCTCTTTCCTATTGAATGACCTAATCGTTGAATTGCTATTAATTTGTTAAATAAAAACCGATATTCGTATAATCGAGGAATATCATTAAGCCTATCTTAGGAATATGCTTGAGTGACTATGACAAAGAATGGAACGTGCCTAATCAAGTGGGAATTTTAACGAATTCCAAGACCTCCTTAATCTTAAGACCCTGAGGGTTCGGTTGTTTGTCTATCAAATAAAGGGGAAATTACATGTTTCACAGAAAAGAGAAAGTATCACCGACTCGGAAAACATTTCGTTACCTTATATAAAATCACATACTTTCTACAATAAATAAAAAATATTTCTTTCACATCTATCAAAATAGACATAACTTAGTACTTTTTTTTTTGTAATCTTTGAAATATAAATTTCCTTAAATATTGTCAAAGCACAGGTCCTTAATTAGTCATTATATTTTGCTTACCAATAACAAAATCGAATGTCAATTCTCAGAATTAGGCCTCTGCTTGGGTAAAATTAAAGGTAGCAGGTTGGGCAGGGCACCAGCCACCGATAGAAATACTGCCGCGAGAGAGTTATTAGGTCCTTTGACTGGCCTGACAGTACTACCTGGGATCCATCTCTCTGGTTAAAGCTTAATTTTCCTTTGCCTTCACATACACAGAATAGTCTGGCCTATTCTTTATACAGTGTCCTGTGTCCTCATACACTTGCTGACTCTGAGATTACCAAACAATTCTCCAGAGCAGAGATTAACTACTGCACTATAATTGATCAGTGGCTACTCTCTTCTTTGTTAGGGTAGAGGAGACTCTTTAGCTATCGCAAACAGCTCTTCTGGGAAAAGGACACTCTAGTCTTGGGTTGTGCCATAGGCTCTGTACCATAGCCTTCCACTGTCTTGGATTAGAGTTCTCTTGACTAGGGATGTCTGGTACTTCATCATGGAGGTTGCTTCTTCTTTTCAAAACCATCCTTATTGTCCTCCCTTCAGGTGGAGGGTATTTAGCCTTGCATGGTGTATCAGCTCCGCTAGGTTGACCAGTTTTTCCGACTTTTTATTTATAGTCTATGGGTATTATCAAACACTTCATTTATATTTCTTTACATTTAGTTTGTGTTATCATTATTGTTATTTTAGTTTTTTAGTGTGATTATCTTTTTTATTACCATTAATTCTGATGCGGTCTGGAGACATTGAGCGAAATCTATGACCAGTACGTCCTAGATTTTGCCACTGTCGTCTACTGTATTGCAATATTCGTGGTATTCATGAAAATATTCAAAACCTCACCGTTGCGTCTAGACAGTATAATATTCTTTTGTGTTCAGAAACTTTGTTTTTTAATATGAGGCACTCATCTGAGCTCCTTATAATTGTTTTAATAAACCGATAATTTTAAAACTGGATGCTATTCCTAGGGCTAGGGGGATGGCGGTGTATATTAGGACTGAGTACCCTGCTTCTTATAAGTCCTGCTATGAATGTGGATGTCATGAGATTCAGGTAATAAAAGTTTGTGGCAAGCATGACAATTAATTATGTTCGATCTACCAGAATCCAGATATGAATGATTCTGTCTTTGACTGTCTTCTTGCCATTATGGCTAAGATACAAGATGATGATAGAAAGGCCTGTTTTGTGTTTGATGGTGATTTCAATGTTCACCATAGGGGGTGGTTAAATTCTGTTTCTCCTACTGATCGCCATGGCTTAAGAGCTTCGGACTTTCCTATCAGGCTGCGAGTAAATCATAAGTTAAGCTACTCACAAACTTAGTAACTGCTCGGACTTCCTATACACAGACTCCTCTGGCGTTATAACAAGTAAGGTTGGTTCTCCATTAGGGACATCTTATCATGCCTTGATTCTTTAGTGATAAAAACTGAGCAGCCTGTCCCTATCGTATCATACTCATAGAAGGTTTATGTAAAATCTCAAGCAGACTGGAATGGACTGGGATGGCATTTTGAGTGAGTTCGGGCTTGAATTGGTCCCAACTTGTAGTCAATATAATTAATAAAAGTATCCCTTCTCGAGTGCTAAGGTACCGAGTGGAAGACAAACCATGATTCAATGATGATTGTAGACTGGGTTATTTGGAGAAGCAGGAAGCCTATCATCTTTGGAAGGATAACAGATCAGATTTGACTTTTAATAACTATACTCAGCTTAGAGCTTTCGCTCAGAGAGTTTATGCTTCAACTGGAAAGGAATACAATTTTACCATCAAAGTTTCCCTTTCTAGTGCAACCTAGGAACATAAGTGGTGAGCCACCCTTAAATCTCCACTCCACTCAAAAGTAGAAAGGCAACACTTTTGGCTACTGTGTTTTCAGTAAGCAGAGTAATGAGAAACTTGATCTTCCTCATTCCCGTTTTCCTGAGGCTAAACTAACTAATTTAGCTGTTCGATCTTGTGAAATTAAAGCTCTCTTGATGGACCTTGATGCCTATGGAAATGTAGACCAAAAGGGTATCCTTTATTTGTCTTTCTTTAAAGACTGTAGATTTCTTAGCTCCAAAGTTATCTGCCATTTTGAGGAAGTTAACAAAAAGAAAAGCTTTAGCACTTGTTGGAAAATTCGTAATGTTACTCCACTATGTAAATGTGTTTGTGATAACTGAAGTCTAACTGATTACCGCCCAATTTCCATAACTCCCATAGTATCTAGATTTTTTTAATGTCTTTTGGCTAAACGTAAAATAAGTATGCTGAAGCTAATCATAGTAGTTTGCTATTTGTCTTTCGTAAAGGCCTTGGAGCATGTGATGCCCTTATTACAATTTACAATGCTATACAGAAATCCTGTGATTGTGCTCAGTTAGTTCGTATGATTGGCCTCGATTTTAGTGCTGCCTTTGACTGCAGTAATCATAAGGCCCTTGTTTTCAAACTCAAACAGTTGAGAGTGGGTGGTATCTTTTCTCAGCATCATTATTGAATTTTTAAGTAATACATCGCACAGAAATTTATAGGAATGTGATGAGTATACACATGACACATGGTTTTGCCTAGAAAACAAACTTGTTGCATATGCAGATGATGCTCTTCTGTATGCATTAATTCCATCTCCAAAATGTAGATCTTGGGTTGCTGAATCACTTAATAAAGATTCAGCTATAATTAGTGCATGGTGCAAATTATGGGTCATGAAGTTAAATCATAACAATCGACTGCAAGTTTACTTTTGAGAAACACATTAGATCTTAGTCTTCATCAATTGCAAAAAAAAAAAAAAAAAAAAAAAAAAAAAAAATAAAAAAAATTAAAAAAAAATGGCATATTGAGTTGTAAGATTTTCGTGATCAATTTATTCTGAAGAAATGTTTAAATTATTCCATTCTACCTTGTTTCGAGTATTATTCTCTTGTTTGATCTTCAGCTGCTGATTTTCATCTTAATTTTTTTTGGTCAGGAACTAACGTTCTATCAAATTTCTTATTCCTGGTCTAGATATTAATCTCTGGCACCATCGTTCAATTTGTCGGTTATACATGCTGCATAAGACTTCTCATTCAGATCTTCTCGGACAGTACAATCCCGTTCGTAATATTAGGTATGCAGTTAATTCTAATAGTCATGCTTTCTAGACCACAAGTCTCAATACTGCAGAGTATTCTAGAAATTTTATTCCAGCTGTGACCAAGTTGTAGAGTGATCTTCCTAATCGGGTAGTTGAATTGGTAGAACTTCAAAATTTCAACCTTGCAGCAAATGATTTTATGCTGAACGGGCTGACATAAGTCTTTTCATAAACAATTTATATATGAAAGATGTTATTGCTGTTAATAAAATATTTCATTTTACTTGTTCATTACTTCTCATATGATTTATTTATTTCTCTATTTCCTTTCTTCACTGTGCTATTTTTCCCTGTTGGAGCCTTTGGGCTTCTAGCATCTTGGTTTCCCAACTAGGGTTGCAGCTTACGTAATAATAATAATAATAATAATAATAATAATAATAATAATAATAATAATAATAATAATCTTTTTTTGGAGGGGGGGGGGGGGGTTGATAAATCAAAATCATTTTGAGGCATTAAATTTAGAATAGTTATTCTATAGTTCAAATGATACCTGGAATGTCCACTTGACAAAATGGACGCGAAAGCTAGCACCTGTGACAAAAGAAAAAACGATCGTTTGGTATTTGAAGTAGTTCCATAAAATTTGAATTAATGAGAGAGAGAGAGAGAGAGAGAGAGAGAGAGAGAGAGAGAGAGAGAGAGAGAGAGAGAGAGAGAGAGAGAGAGAGAATGGGAATGGGAACCACATCATTTCCCCTAAGTAATGATTGCATTTACGAGGGGAATAAATTTCTCTGCAATTTTGGCGGTTTAGTCTACTTGAAGGAAACAAGGTTTGTCCGAGTAAGTTTGAACAATTTCCAATATTTTTGGGAATAATACTTCTCTTTTAAAATTTTCATTTGACTTTTGATTTGACCTTACAAATTATTTACATCTGTACAGTATTATATCAGTAAATGTGATTTGAAATTGGTTATACTAACATTTCACAATTATGAGAAATACGATATACCTGAATTTCTTGAAACTTGATATCTATTTGATTATAATAATTTTTACGATCAGGCAATTCTGTCGTTTAGTTAAATAGCTTCTAATATCACCAGCAAGATATAAAGAATTCTTTTATTTAGCAGAGTTGCATGCTTTGATTTCGTTAGTAATTAGGAATAAGCATCCTGTCCTTGATGTGTCATACTCGTATAAGATGTGCATAAAATCTCAAGCAGACTGGAATGGCCTTTTGATTGATCTTTTGCATATGAATTGGTCAAAATTGGGTAAAAGTGTTGAGCCAGCTGTTTTCTTGAATGACATTCTCGTGTTAAAATTTTCTTTTTTCATCAGCATTCTAAATCACTCAAAATTGTTAATATGCAGAATTGTTACAAACTGCTGTTTCACTGAAGCAATTTGGCTACCAGGAATCTTTTTCTTATAATTTTTCCAGCCGATGCTTAATTATTGACGTATATTTTTTTCCTTTAATTGTCATGTTTATTTTATGAGATATACTACGTATCCTTCCATTCAATTATCAGTTGTAGATAATAGCTTATGTATATCTGTTGTGGATTCTTATAAGGGAAGGTATATGAATGAAAATAATTTACACTTTAAATGTGTGCCTGTCCCTTCCATTTTGGAATTTATCTATACCATAAAATCGCTATCATCTTGAAGGAATAGGATCTGACAATACAAAACTTAAAAATCTAATATCTCTTATCATAAAACTTTTGATATAAAATCATAAACTTTTATTTCTATTTTTTAGTGGTCAGAAAGTTACTTGGGTTACAGATAAGAGGAAATGGGTTAGATGGAGAGTCAGTCATACAGATACCACGAGGAAAGAAAGATTTTATGGAGTTTTTTCTCCGACTCATATTCTTTTGGAAGCTGTGTTTTTGCTACTTATATTTTTTTACCAATCTCTTTACTCTATGATTAATTATAAGAATGACAGATCCATTACGCGATTCTATGGTTCGGAAACTCTCTCTTGATTTTTTATCCCGTAAATATACAACAATGTTAAATATTTTTTTCCATAATTTTTTTTTTATATTACTTTTTTCCTCTCTCAATAGATATCGACTTAGTATAGTTTATCTACGTAGCTTTAAACCAGCTTATAAGAAATTTACTGACTAGTTTTAAAAACACTTTCTAGAGAATTTCTATAGTACAAAAATAGTCCTTAGTTCTTTAAAACTCTCCCATATTTCTTCTATACCTTAAAGAAATTAAACATTTCCTCCTAATGGAAGAATCCTCACTCTGCTCCCACTAGAGTCTGTTATCCGGATCCACGTGAGCATCCAAAAGTCCTTCATCCTGACACTGATCCCTCTTAGTATGGATCAAAAGGTCCCTTATCCAGATCCAGATCACTCCAAAATTCACAGAAAGGTCCTTTAAACAGATCCGGATTCCTCCTACACTTCAAAGAAAGGTCCTTTAAACAGTCCCAGATCCCTCCCAAAATTCACAGGAAGGTCCTTTAAACAGATCCGAATCCCTCCTAACATATACAGAAAGGTCCCTTGAACAGATCCGTATCCCTCTTAAAACTCACAGAAAGGTCCCTTAAACAGATCCAAAACCCTCTTAAAAAACTCATAGAAAGGTTCCTTAAAAAGATTCGTATCTCTCCCAAAATTCACAGAAAGGTCTTTTAAACAGATCCGGATTCATTCCAAAGTTCACATAAAGGATTTTTAAACAGATCCACATCCCCATTTAAAGTCTCAGATAGGTCCATTACACAGATTCGGATCCCTCACAAAATTCACAGAAAGGTCCTTTAAAGAGATCTAGATCCCTCCAAAAATCCACAGAAAGGTTCTTTGAACAGATCGGGATCACTACCAAAATTCACGGTAAGATCCATTAAACAGAGCCGGACCTCTCTCAAAATTCACAGAAAGGTCTCTTAAACAGATCCGGATCGCTCCCAAAATTCACAGAAAGGTCCATTAAACAGATCCGGATTCCTCCCATAACTCACAGGGAAGCCCTTTAAACAGACCTGGATTACTCCCAAAATTCCCAGAAAGGTCAATTAAACAGGGCCGGGCCTCTTCCAAATTCCACAAAAAGGTTCTTCAAACATTCCGGATTACTCCTAAAATTCATTAAAAGTCATTTTAGTCAGATAACAATCTCTCATACTGTAGGAGTATATAGTTCTACAAAGGTTATTTAAATAAAACCGAAGGAAATACCTTAAACTGTGATAGGTTTAGAGAAGGAAAAAGATACATTTCTATCGTTTATGTTAAATATGATAAAACATAAAAGTCAATTTAAGTGTTTTGTGACGTTACGACAAGTGTGCAGTAATGACACACAGATAAGTCTGCTAGTTTTTCACCTCTGTCTTTTGTTTTAAAATATCCTTCAACGGCACTGTCATAGATATTCTCGACATCTGAATGTGATGGTTTTTAATCTTTTCTAATGATTTTAGAGGATTTCTGTCCTATGACTTAAATAAAATATAACATGAATTTTTACGAATGCTGTAAAAAGAATACATTATGGAACTTACCGGATGCTGATTAAGAAAGGTATCTTTTCCTGGTGTGGATCTTAAAACTTCAGTAACAATAAGGTTTTATACATGTGTTCCATATGCATATTATGAAATTTGCTACATATCAATATATACACAACTTGATATCCTTACCAATCCTCCTTTCTGCTCCAAAAGTTGAACAGCAAATCGTAAATAAAGTTATGACAATAACACATTTACGAATTTACGACCTCTACGACAACCTAACTCTCCACAAACCTTCATTCTTCACGCATTAGTAGAATATAAAGACGACCTTGAAATTCCAGTATTTTTAACATGTAGATACTTGCACCAGTTTTGCTGTATGTGATCAGTACATTTGGTAATTGCATTTAGTCCAACGGCATACATTTCATTTCCTGCTCACTTTCCAGTAAAATCTACCCAGAAGCCAATGCTTTAAACATTTATTTGTTTGTTTTTAGGCGTGTGTCAGTTACCATAAACCTCAAAACACGGTCATCATCATTTCCCCAACTGGATATCTATTACTTATAATTTAAGTTCATTGGAATTCATCACTAAGAATCTCTAGCTGAAAATTGAAAAAGCAACACAGAACATGACGATTTTGTTGCCTACATTAACACACTGTGTTTGAGCTTTCAAAATTTTAGGGTAATATTTTTCTCAAATATTTGTTATACTCATGACATCTTCAATCTAACATTTTGAATCGATTGCTTTCAAAACTTAGACATACTCAAGTAGATGAATTTGCGTTGCTATATCCAAATCTTTTAGTAGCTTTTAAAATTTTAAATCTTTTAGTAGCTTTTAAAATTTTAATGAAAATGAAAAGCACGATATTAGCCCGTTCTTCCTCCTTTATTTAAATATTCTTCTTGTGTGTTTCTTGGGGGAAAGATAACCCGTAGAAGTATTCTACAAACCATGTATATAATGCAACTTAATACGTTTTAAGGCTCATTCACTTAAAAGGCTACACTCCTTGTTTTTGACTGGACAGAAAATAAGATTCAATACTCCGTAGAATATTACGGAAGTTATATGAAATTTAATCTACATCTTTGCTGGGAACCTGCTATTTTTATAATGAACATCTAATCCCATTTGCGTTGTAGGAATGAAATTTTTTTATAAGCGAATCTTAATCAACATCTCTGATTTCCCCAGAGACTCAGCATCCAGTCTGTAAAAGTCAAACCCAGCTATTTTACGGTAACGCGATGTCTTTCCGGGTAAATTTCTGTATGCTATATTTTTAATGAATTTCCGCCAGAAGGGCCAACGCTGGGGCCTGGGAGTCCAATCAGCACAATCAGAGTTGTGGTGCCTAGCGCTCTACTAGACGGCACATCGAGTCCAGCTCAAACTCGATAGTTTCTTGTGTCTGCAACCTCAGTGTTACTTCAACATCCTTGTGGGCTAAGGAGGGGGGATTTCGAGAGCCTATAGGGCTACTTACGGAGCCATCAGAAACCATTGCCTGGCCTTCGCTGGTCATAGCTTGTTTGGAGGGCGGAGAGTGAGAATTGAGCGCTAATCATACGGATATATGGTCCTTCTCTAGGGTATTGTCCTGCTAGACATTGTCGCAGTCCCTTGCCTCTGCCATTCACGAGCGGCCTTTAAAACCTTGTAAAATGTGAAACAGGAGGAAATCACGCAGTTGTAGTATGATGGAAAATCTAACAAGTTGAACAGCAAGATGAAATACAGGAAGCTGAAAAGTGAGCGCAGCTGGTTGGCCCAAAGGACGCTGCAAAGACCTTAAAGTATCTACAATGTATCACTTGAGGCGCACTGAAAGCACTACAACTCGCAGATGGTTTGATATTCATATAAGGAAAATAAGGTTTTCTTTCTATAGTCATTAAAAAAGTTTTCTATAATTGATACCTCGGCTGTTTCATAGTAAAATGTCCGTAAGGGGCAAGAGCTGTTATTAAATTACTAGTTTAATTGACCCATAAACAATAACAGCTAAATTTTTACATAAATATGCGCATAAACACACAAACATACACTGTGTACCTCTCTCGGTACCTACTCTCACCAGGTATGACTACTCCCTCACCCCATACGCGACATATACACCTGACAATACCGCTGAGCGTACGTGACCGGTTATATATATATATATATATATATATATATATATATATATATATATATATATATATATATATATATATATATATATATATATACAGTATATATATATATATATATATATATATATATATATATATATATATATATATATATACATATATATATATAACCAGACACTTGCTCTTTTATATATATGGGAGGTAGCTATATAATTTCTATTTGGAAGTTTTATGAACATACATGTGAATATACATCTATAAATACAAAAACAACCATAAATAATGGGTATATACGCATTTATTTATGTTTGTATTTTAGCTAAATCTATTATTCATTTTAATAGAATTTTTTATCCATATTGAGCACAGTAACATTAATGATGCATCTTGTGTACAGAGAGAATTGTAAGATTACTTAACTGGCTAGGCCGAAATACGTTGGATCCTTCTCTCTGGTTAAGGTTCATTATTTCCTTTGCCTACACACACACCAAATAATCTGGCCTATTCTTTACATATTTTCCTCTGTCCACATACACCTGACAACACTGAGATTGCCAAACAATTCTTCTTCACACAAGGGATTACTGCACTGTAATTGTTCAGTGACTACTTTCCTCTTGGTAATGGTAAAAGAGACTCTTTAGCTATGGTAAGCAGATCTTTTAGGAGAAGGAAACTCCAAAATCAAACCATTGTTCTCTAGTCTTGGGTAGTTCCATAGCCTCTGTACCATGGTCTTTCACTGTCTTGGGTTAGAGACCTCTTGCTTGAGGGTACACCCGGGCACACTATTCTATCTCAGTTCTCTTCCTCTTGTTTTGTTAAAGTTTTTATAGTTTATATAGGAGATATTTGCTTTAATGTTGTTGCTGTCCTAAAGATATTTTATTTTTCCTTATTTCCTTTCCTCACTGGGCTAATTTTCCTGTCGGAGCAACTGGCTTACAGCATCCTGCTTTTCCAACTAGGGCTGTAGCTTGGGAAGTAATAATAATAATAATAATAATAATAATAATAATAATAATAATAATATAAAGTTCAATATTCCCCCACTTAGACGTACATATTTTCGCTATTTTGTCAGATCTTAACTTACTTAGAACATCCGCTCCCTCATCCCTAGATGTGGAACTACAGACGACTCGTAAGATAACCAGATATATAAATTCACTATAAACGACTCTCTAGATAACCCGATATATGAATTTACTGCAAGCGACTCTCAAGATAAGTAGACATATGAATTCAGCTGCAAGCAATTATCAAGATACCCAGATTATGAATTCAATTACAAATGAGTTTTAAGATAACCAAATATATAAATTCAACAACAAATGTCTCAAGATAATCAGTTTTATAAATTCAACTATAAATGACCCTCAAGATAACTAGATATACAAACAAATTCAACTACAAACGACTCGCCAGATAACCAGATAAATAAATTCAACTACAAATGACCAAATATGACAAGATATATAAATTCAACTTCAAAAGACCAAGATAACCAGATATATTAGTTCTATTACAAAAGACTCACGATAACCAGATATGTAAATTCAACTATAAAAGACTCAAGATAACCAGATATATGAATTAAAGTACAGAAAACTCAAAATATCTGAATATATGAATTCAACTACAAAAGACACAATAAAACCAAATATATGAATCCAACTACTAAAGACCCAAGATAACTATGGTATATATATAAATATATATATATATATATATATATATATATATATATATATATATATACATATATATATATATATATATATATATATATATACATAAATATATATATATATATATATATATATATATATATATATATATATATATGTATATTAAACTACCTAAGACTTAAGATGACCAGATATATGAATTAAATTAGAAAATATTCAAGATAGCTAGATATATGAATTCAAGTACAAATGATACAAGATAACCAGAAATATGAATTCAACTACAAAAAACTTGAGTTAACTACATACATAAATCCAACTGAAAATGTGTCTCAAGAGAACCGTCTCTATCTTGAGCTTTTAATTCAATACTTTTCCACTCATCATCTCCTACTTCGCGCTTCATGGTCCTCAGCCATGTAGGTCTGGGTCTTCCAACTCTTCTAGTGCCTTGTGGAGCAAAGCTGAACGTTTGGTGAACTAATCTCTCTTCGGAAGTGCAAAGATCATGCCCTAACCATCTCCATCTACCCCTCATCATGATCTCATCCACATATGGCCCTAGAGTAATATCTCTTATAGTTGGATTTCTAATCCTGCCCTGCCATTTAACTCGCAATATCCTTCTGAGGGCTTTGTTCTCAAATTTACTAAATCTATTGGAGATTGTTTCATTGTCATATCATGACTCATGTCCATAGAGTAACACTGATCTCACTAAACTGATTTATAGTCTGATTTTTATACGTAATTTCAGATTTGATTTCCAAATTTTACTTAACCTAGCCATTGTCTGATTTGCGTTCTTCTATCTTTCATCAAACTAATTCTAGAGACCCTGTACTGGAGATCATAGATCCTAAATACTTAAATGAGTCTACTTCATTAATCCTTTCTCCTTACAATGATATTTTATCTTCCATTGCATACTCCGTTCTCATCATTGTCTTTTTTCTATTTATCTTCAGCCCAACCTCGTGTGTTATTTCATGCATTCTGGTAATCAAGCTTTGCAAATTTTGTGGTGTTCTGCTAGCAAGGACAGTACCATTAGCATACTCTAGGTCTGCTAAATTCCTATCACCAATTCCAATCCTCTCCACCATCTCCGACTGTTCTACACATTACAAAATGCACGAGGTGGATAAACAACATAGGTGACAACACATTCCCTTGGAACACTCCGCTGTTCACTGGAAATTCATTTGATAAGACTCCATTAACATTACCTTGCACTTGCAATGCTCATGAACAGACTTAATCAAATTTACATATTGAAGAGGAATTCCATAATAACGCAGGACTCTCCACAAAATTGACTGGTGCATACTATCAAAGGCTTTTTTATTGTCCATAAATGCCATCAAAAGTGGATTTCCATATTCTACGCATTGCTGTACAACATGTCTCACAATGAAAATTTGGTCAGTGCAACTACTACCTTTCCCAAATCCTACTTGTTGGTCTCTCAGACTTTCATCAGTCTTTCTCTCCAGTCTCTTTAAAATAAGCATACTATATATTTTCGTAACCGACGTAAGTGTTATGCTTCTAATTATTGCAGTCAGTCAGGTCTCTCTCTCCCATTCATCAGGTTTTGCCTCTTCATGCCACATTCTACAAAATAATCTTGTAAGTACTCTGTCAATCACTCCATTTTCGGCTAGTATGATCTCGGTAGTTATTCCATCGTATCAAGGGGCTTTTCATCTCTATAGTGGTTTGAGGATAGCTTCAACTTCAAACACACTGAATTCATTCATGGGCACATCAAGGTCTTCCTCAGCTAAAGGTATAACAATCAAATTATTCCCTTCACATCTCTTATTCATAACCTCAATAATGTGTTCCATCTAATACTGTCTTTCTTCATCTTCTGTTATTATGACAGATCCATCTCTCTTTTTGATGGCTATATGATTCTTCCTCTTTGCCCCCATAGAGATTTCATTAATAATTCTATGAGCAATTCTTACACCATAGCCACTTCCTGAATTCAAAGTTTTTTCAGCCTCATCTGCTTTACTATTTAACTATTCTCTTCAGTCATTCCTGGCTTTTCTTTTGACCTCACTGTCAATACTGGAATACTTAGCATGCTCTACCTTGTAATTTTCATGACTTCCTCGAAAACTTTCAACAATCAATTTCTCTTTTTGTATCCTTTTTTTTTTTTTTTAGTATCCCAAGTATCATTTGATATCCATGGCTTTCTCCTTGTAACTGGGTATCCTAAAACTTCACTACCAACCGACTGATTATGTTTTTAATATCACATCATTCTTCATTAATTGTCTGATATTCGTCTCTTAAAGTCTCTAAGACTGCAAATCGATTCCTACATACAATTGCAAATGTCTCTCTGCGCTCTTCTTCTAAAAGCTTAGTTGTATCAAACCTATATATTCTATCTAGCTTTCTGTTGGGTGCTTTCAGTTTTAATTTCAGTATGGTAAGGAGGAGCTGGTGATTACTACCAATATCTGCATTTCTATATCGTTTTACGTTTCTCAGAGTCCTCCTTTTCTCTTTATTAATGGCAATGTGATCTATTTCATTTTTGTAATTGCCACACGGCCAAGTCCATGCACACTTGTGGATGTTCTTGTGTTAAAAAAGAGTACCTCCAATGACAAGATTGTTTGCTGAATAGAAACTTATGAAATGTGCTCTATTTTCATTTGCAACTTTACCAAGACCCTTGACACCCATCACATTCTCTATCTCTTGATTACTCCTTCCAACCTCAGCATTGAAGTCGCCAATCCCAATTTTCATATCTCTCTCTGGGATCTCACCTATTACACTCTGCAGTTCTTCATAGTATTCATCTTTCCTTTCTTCAGGGGAATCATTTGTTGGGGCATAGCAAACTATAATACTCAAATTGCGTTGCTTTGATTTGAATATTGCTAGTATTAATCTACTATTTACAGCACTCCACTCGGTTACTGCATTTTCTGCTCCTAGTGTCATCATCATTTCTAATCCTCCTCTTCCAACTTCTTCTGATTTTCCTGAGTATATATAGGCCTATATATATATATATATATATATATATATATATATTTATATATATGTATATATATATGTACATATATATATATATATATATATATATATATATATATATATATATATGTATATATATATATTTATATATATATGTATATATATATATATATATATATATATATATATATATATATATATATATATATATATAAATATTGCCTTGGTCTAAAGTTTCCTTACCAATCCCTTTACCATATGTTTCACTCAGGGCTAAGATATCCAAACTATATTTCATAAATTCATTCTCCACTTGCTGATACTTCCCAATCTGATTCATGGTTCTAACATTCCAGTTACTTATTTTAATTTTTTCTTTAGTATCTATAAAACAGAAGATTCACGATAACCAAATGAATAAATTCAACTACAAAAGACTCAAGATAACCAGATATATGAATTCACCTATAAAAGACTCAAGATAACCAGATACATGAATTCAACTACAAAAGACTCATGATAACTGGATATGTAAATTCAACTACAAAAGACTCAAGATAACCAGATATATGAACTCAGTCACAAAAGACTCAAGATTGCCAAATATGAATTCAACTATAAAAGACTCAAGATAACCAAATATACGAATTAAACTACAAAAGACATAAGGTAACCAGATATATAAATTCAACTGTAAATGACTCTCAAGATATTCAAATATATGACTTTAAACTACAAAAGACTCAAGATAAAAAAAAAAAAATCAACTACAAAAAGACTCAACATAACCACATATATGAATTCAACTAAATAGGACTCAAGAAACCAGTTATATGAATTCAACTACAAAAGACTCGAGATAACTAAATAAATATTTTCAACTACAAAAGATTCAAGATAAGCAGATATATGAATGCATCTATAAAAGACTCAAGATAACCAAATAAATAAATTCAACTACAAAAGACTCTAAGATAACCAGATATAGGGATTCAACGACAAAAGACTCAAGATGACCAAATGAATAAATACAACTACAAAAGACTCAAGATAATCAGTTATATGAATTCAACTACAAAGACTCACGATAACCAAATAAATATTTTCAACTACAAAAGACTCAAGATAACCAGATATATAAATGCAAGTACAAACGACTTCCGAGATAACCAGGTATATAAATTCATGTAACTTTAAAGTAAAGCATCACCTTAACAAGTAAATGTTGCCTACTTGGAGAAATATTACAGGATTAGCCGAGGCCATTATCACGTTAAGATTAACGCAAGCTTCATAATAAATCAACTTCAGGATGGAGGGAAGTCAGGTGTTCTATTACCACGTAAACTATTCTAGTAGGATTAAAAGAATGGAGGGCAGAAGATTTTTCTGCTTAAATGCATCAACATCGGAGGCGTTGGTTGAATAAGGTTTCTAACGATCCTTCATTATCGCTGAAGCGACAAATGAACAATTTTTTTGTGGTTTTTATGAAATGACTGGTAATATCTTTGTCTCTTATATTTTGAATGCCATTTTTAATATTGAATAATTAAGGTTTAGTTAGAGAATAGATCAGATTTAATTTTATGATTCTGGTTCTGGGATCCACTTAATCATCTGCGACTGTTTCATTAATAAACATTAGAAATTAGACATGTATTCAATAACGCTATAGAATCATTCACAATGCAGTAGTCCTTCAAAATAATCTTGATCAAAGAATTCTAATCTGGCTTAACTATCCTCATCCACCAACTGAATTTTATGTACGCAATGCTACAGAAGAATCTTCTTTCCCACCATTCCATATACAGTAATAGTACAGCGGCATAGCAGACCAATTGTTCAAATTGGTCTAAAAGCACCAAAATTGGCACACATGTAGATTAATATATTCTAAACATTTTTGGATATGGAGGCATTCAAGAGTAGCCCTTAGGAAGATATGGCGGCCATTGTTCAAAATGGCCGCCATTTAACATTAGCGTCATTACATAGACTTCATTATGTGTCGTTAGTTTGGTGCTATATGGGCCAAAATTCCCCTTTTTTACATCAGAATTAACATCAATAAATGTTTAACAGATATTTAGATGAATCTTCTCAAAAATGGCCCCCAAACTGGCCGCCATTTTGTGGAAAAAGTGGACATTTGATGAAGATTTCAATACTCAATGACATAATACCTCTAATAACCAGTACCTGATTTCAGGAACACACTTTAATTGCTCAAGTTGCTTTTTTATTTCAAATTGCTGGCAAAATTGCTAGTCAAAATAATACACAGAGTACGGGAAGTTTACAGTATGGTCAGATTGTAGTTATATAGTCGACCAAAAGCCCAGTCTCTAGGCACAGTACTTGTGTAATCCTGCAGTACATACATGTAATACAATAACGTAGATTTTGCCACACTATGTTAATTATGATTCCGAACTTTTCAAATCTGGTCACCAGAATTATGAATGTCTACAGATCATAATGTTGGTTAGCAAGTTTTCTGTCCCAATCTACTGGCATTCGCCTTCACAGAAACATAGACCAGTGCATTGTAGTGAAGCGTTCTTGCACTTGCAGCGGTTTTTGCAGCCTTTCTTGCATCCGCAAGACACCAGCTCATAGCAGGCCTTGGATGCCTCAGGGAGTGTGGTCCAGAGTGGTGTGTAGAGCCCATCATCACTCCGATGCCAGCCCCAGTCTGTTGGTGGAGGGAGCACGGGCGTTGGTACCAATGCCTGGCCCCAGACATGACCACCCTGAAGGGCAGATCTCTTCACATGCTGCTCCAGAGCAGCGTAGGTTGGCGGGATGTTCTGAACAGAGTTCGTCTTTGCAAAGAGCTGCTTTCTCGCCTTGTTGACGTCCTTGCATTTGCTTGTGCGGTCATACAGGAGTATGACAAACCTCTCGATGACATGCATTGTATCCTCTTGGATGCTTGTGGGTGCATTTGCCAGACTCAGCAGGGCATCAGTGAGTTCTGGCAGCGTGTTCCATGTTGCCCAGGCAGATTTCTTCCCATGTCCGACGAAGGCTGACACAGTATCACACCCTGTGATGGCATGAAACATTGGAAGAGCACATGCCTTCTCTGGACCAAGGGAGGAAGCTATTTCATGGGCTGCAATGTAGCGGTAGTTCTTGCCTGTCCCAAAGGCTACCCAGAGTTCGTCTCCAGCTGGTAGTTTCTGGACTACCATCACTGCTAGGACCACGACGTCACTGTCTACTGTTCGAACCTGTATCTGGTGGTGACCATGTTGTGCAGCATGTGCTACATGTAGCATCATGCGGGTGTCTGCCTCTTCTTGGTTGCATGGTGCGAGTGAGTTGACATCCTCTTGCTGTGGAACACAGATCACCTGCTCCCCATCAGTGACGACCAGTTCCTTGCTTTCTTCTTGAAAGGACTCTGCAAGCATGGTGGAGAGGTAGCTGAAGAGCTCCACTTTGTTGCTATCAACTCGCAGGAAACTTTGCCAATTTCCTGGTATGACTGCTGAGTCGACAACACGCCGACGTACTCCCTTTCCACGCTGTTCTCTGGTTGATGCCTTCAGGGAATCTGCTCTGTAGCTGTCCCACACAAGGTCAAGACGTGATACATGTTGGAAACGTTGTACAACGTATGGGATGAACACTTGCTGTGCATATTCCTCGAACGTGTTGGCAGTACCCGGCTTCAACATCTGTACGATTACTGCTCCATCGAGGACAACAGCAGTGACAGTAGGAGCTTCAAACTGAGGCTCAGCATGGCCTTCAAGGCACACCAGCAAGTCACTCTTGCTCCCTAGGTACAGTCTCCCTCCGTCAGATAAAGCTGGAGGGCATTGCTGATTTTCATGCCTGAAGAACTCTTCTAGATTCCCATCACGGGTCTGGCAGCCGATATATAATCGTGCGAAGAGCGCAACATCATTCTTCAGAGATTTGACCTGTTCTTTTCCTTTGGGTATATTGGGTCCTCTCTTGGTCGCAAACAGTGGTAGCTTGTTCCGGTGGATTGCCACCTCAATGGACTTGGTTCTGTCCACGATGCATTCCTTTGAGAATGCTTCAAACTGGTCTTGGCCAATCTGCTTGGCGTTACGGACTGTTTCTATGACTGCAGGGTCTGCGATCTCCTTTGTGTCGAGCACCAGCAAGTCCTGACTGTCCTCCTCGAAAGGGTTGCTCAGCTCTTCAATGACGGCCACGAGTGAGCGCACATCTCTGGCAAAAGTGTTCTGCACACTTGGTGTCTCTTCGTGGTGACGTGTCTCCTCTTGATCGTGTGGATGCAGATTGAAGTCGTCAAATTCCACAATCACTCTAGCAACCTCCGGTCCGGCAACCATCCAGCGCCTCAGTGCAGTTGGATTGTCTGTGAGGCCGATGGCTCCTCCATCACCCTTGACATACGCGTTGTTCTGCTCATGTCCTTGGTCAAGAGGGATTGCTGAAAAGATCCTCTTGGTCTTCTGGACTGTGAAGTGTCCCTTGCTAAACTCTGTGAAGACGTCTGGATGTTTGTTTGCCAGTTCTGCCATGTCCCGTAGATGCACTGGTATCCATCGGGCATAGTTCGTGTGGTCTAGTGCGAAGAACCACGGAGCCAGTTCTGTCAGAGCATCCACGTACATGCTAAAATTGGCTTCTCTCAGAGATCGCACATAGATCAGAGTGGACAGCTCCAGTGCCAAGACTGTTGACCAGTACTGAAACTGCGGATAACTCTGTTCTCTCTGACTGCACCAGTCTTCGAAGCTTTCAGGGTGCTCAGAAAAAGCAGGAGGTGCCGCTGGTAGTGGCTTCTGAAGAGTGTGTTCTGGCGCGCTTGGCCTGGACATTGTCAGTACTATCAAATGCTGAGCTGCTTGCGATGCGTCTCTTCTCTGCTCTTCGTAGCATTGTGTTATTGTATTTGAGCATACATGTTTTATGCCACTTGGCCTGGTGGGCAACCATTGTCGCCTCAACACCTTGTCCTTCATCTAGTCTCTGTAACTGAACAGTTCTTGGCAGTTCTCCGAGTTCATCAAATTTGACCAAGTTTGCAGCCATTGTCGTGTATCCACTCCCAGGGTCTCGGCGTTTAGACAGTACTGGGCAGACAAGTGACTCTGTTGTCTCCTCTTGACATACAAGACACAGCTTCCAGTTTGTCTCAGGAGGTGTTGTGGGAGTACGTTGCTCAAAAGTATCGACCAGTTGGAACTTCTTTGCCATGGCTGCAGTCTGGAACAACGCGTCTCTGA
>NC_090733.1:101111870-101114370 GCF_036898095.1 Palaemon carinicauda | reverse complement strand
CAGAATACTAATATTCACGAGACCAGTGGTTTTGCTTGATCTTCGCTTTCTTGCAATCTTGCAAAGAACAAATACGCAGAGGATTTTGCAAGCTGCAATGACGATAATTCATTTATTGCTTCATAAAATCATACCTGCATTGAACCAATTCATTTTTAGCCTAAGAAATATCTAGTGTTGCAATATGATTTCGCCTGGGGCTCTGATCCCGAGGTCGTTAAGAGAATCCAGACATTAATGTATCAAAAATATATATGGTTATTTGAATATGAAAAACACGTCTAAATGTGCAAAACTTATCATTAATTGAATGCCAAGTAACAAACTACCAATTGGCTACGATGGTGAAGATGGGTTGATTTCAATTCTAAGTACAAAACACCTGAATTCGACAGGTATAAGTACAGAAGAATTGTCATTGACTTTTATCTTTCTTCGTGGCCAAGTGGTTTAGTCACTATCTGTACAAGCTTGCCGACCAGGGTTCGATTCCCGGCCGGACACAAGCTCTTGTCTTTGTGTGATTTCGCCTGGGGCTCTGATCCCGAGGTCGTTAAGAGAATCCAGACATTAATGTATCAAAAATATATATGGCTTATTTGAATATGAAAAACACGTCTAAATGTGCAAAACTTATCATTAATTGAATGCCAGGTAACAAACTACCAATTGGCTACGATGGTGAAGATGGGTTGATTTCAATTCTAAGTACAAAACACCTGAATTCGACAGGTATAAGTACAGAAGAATTGTCATTGACTTTTATCTTTCTTCGTGGCCAAATGGTTTAGTCACTGTCTGTACAAGCTTGCCGACCAGGGTTCGATTCCCGGCCGGACACAAGCTCTTGTCTTTGTGTGATTTCGCCTGGGGCTCTGATCCCGAGGTCGTTAAGAGAATCCAGACATTAATGTATCAAAAATATATATGGCTTATTTGAATATATATGTATATGTACATATATATATATATATATATATATATATATATATATATATATATATGTGTGTGTGTGTGTGTAAGTGTGTACGTTTGTGTGTGCACGTGTCCATGTATATATGTATATATATATATATATATATATATATATATATATATATATATATATGTGTGTGTGTGTGTGTGTGTGTGTGTGTGTGTATGTATGAAACCACGTGTCCACAAGACAAACTCGCTAACGTTTTTGGCTAGATGTTAGGAAATATATGGAAATCAATTAAAATGTAATATTATTTACCCTGTTGGCTGTTTTCAAAGGGTGCATTTACACAAGAACAAGTACAGAGTCGAGAGTTTCAACCACAGCCCACTTGGTGGAACAATGCATGATATAACATCATTATCGTAACCGAAAGACTTAATGAACGAACTGCATAATTTACTACTGTAGCGGACGCCGGAAAAAAAAATAATAAATTATCCCCGACAGTCATCCTGTTAAACAGAGGAAATTTCAGATGGACACAAATCTGTGGTTTTATTCAAAATTTTAATGACTCTGCCGATGCAAACGAGGTATTTGATTTAATCATATATTTGTAAACGATACTTCATAAATAGAGTTGGGTCGACTGGCTACCAAATATAATTTGAAGAGGGATGTTTAATAACTATATTTCGATGCATTTAAAAATGGTATCAATATTACTTCTAGCATTTATTACACAGTTAAAAATAGACAAATTGGCCTACTTCATCTATCTATCTGCGATTTGAGCAGCATAGAAAAGTACCTTCATATGTGTGAGGTGACTTTAATACAAACATGACTATTGTAATATGAACACAGAGTGAAACAATTCCTCATACGATCAGAGGTCAAGACAAAACATTTGAAAACAGTATATTGATGATCTATCATTAAATTTCCTTGAAGAACATTGATAAAAATATTTCATATTACTGGACTGAATGAACTATACGTTACAGGTATCGCATACTACAGCAACAACAACAACAAATGCAGCCATTTCTATTCCACTGCAGGACAAATGCCTGAGACATGTCGATTGATACCTCGAGTTTGGACAGTTATTACCACCACACTGGCCCGTGCGGATTAGTGATGGAGGGAGAATTTCATCTGATCACAAATAGCAAATCAACCTAGTATGGATGGCCCTGACTAGTAGAGCTTTGATGATCATCGTGATATTCGAACCCTTTTACCACGTTAAGGTATCCCCACTCAGAAAAGGTCTTATCTTATAAAGGCTGTTAAATAGGACAGCAATTTGATTAAAAGGTTTAAGATTCGTTCACACTGTCACATAGAGAGGTACATATGTAAAAGAGGAGACATTTCAATCCAATTACTGCATCGACTTGATAAATAATTGGGAATAATCAAGAAATCTTCCATATTGCAATGACTGTTTGGTACCCCTGACATTGAGGCATTTGTTGATCGATTACCCTTCTTTCAGCACCTTAAGAAATAGACATCGGTTTGAGGCTCGATGTGAGGATGGCAGGTTTATCCTTGCAAAGATTCTCAGAC
>NC_090733.1:101104370-101106870 GCF_036898095.1 Palaemon carinicauda | reverse complement strand
AGTCAGATCTCATAACCATGATTTGCTTTTCCAGGCACCTTTTCCAAGGAGGTTCCTGTTTTGTGTTTCTGTTGGGTTGGTTGTGTTGGTGTTCGTATCCCCATCAGTTCTGCTACTAATCATGCTCCTGCATATGCAAAGTTATTTGTTTCTGTGAAACTGGTATTATTCTCATTATTTCATTGACCTCACTTGTTTTCTCCCTTAATTTCTTGGTGTTATAGGCTTTCATGGACGGGAGCATTGTTCTCTCTGTATCTGACCCCATGCATTGTCTATTCTTTTATATCCATTCCACCTTCTCTGTTACTTCGTTGGTGTTTCTTTGTGTGTCATTGTTTGATATCTCATCATCCCTGTTGTCTTCTGTGGCATCGTCTCTCAGTTAGTCTTCCTGTAATTCGTTGTCGTGTGTCATTTTACCTTTTCAGTTCCTCTCTTTCTGTTGTGGAGAGCCAATTCTTTTTCTTTATGTTCCTTATTTGGTCTGCAAGCCTTTGCTCTGTTTGGGGGGTGTTAGTCCTCTCATTCTAAATGTTGACCAGCCTTCTTCTATACCCTCTCTCCATCGGGTTACTTTTGATGTAGCATCTCCATATTTCCTTATCTTCTCTTGTCCATACCTTCCTCTGGTTTGCTTCTGTATCTCCAGTCTCTGGCTGTTGATTTCTCTCATTGTGGTAGTTAGTTGCAGTTGCTGGATTACGACCTCCAAGTACCTGACTGTCTTCCCCTTCAATTGGGTTGAATACCTGGCTGCCAGACGAAGCTCCTCTGTTGCCAGAGGTTCCATTTACGTCATTGTCGTTTAATCGTTCATTTCTTTCCATCATTGCTGAGTTTTACTATTTAACCCATAGCTGGACCCTACCCAATCAGGGATAGATACTCATCTACAGCTGAGTGGACTAAGGAAATTATGGTAAAGATCCATTTCCAAGGGATCAACGCCGAGGAGAGAGGACACCAATCCAACGACTGACCAGCCCCAATGTTGCTTACCCAGTCCATCGACGACCTAACCCACTCTGACACGGCACCACATATTCATTATTATTATTATTATTATTATTATTATTATTATTATTACTAGCTAAGCAACAATCCTTGTTGAAAAATCAAGATTTTATAAGACCAAGGGCTCCAACAGAGAAAAATAGCCCAGTGAGGAAAGGAAATAAGGAAATAAACAAACTGCAAAAAATGAACAATTAAAATGAAATATTTTAAGAAAAGTAACTCAATAAATCTCAGATTAGTTAAAAATTCATTTGAAAAGGAAAATATATTTACTATTTATGCTTTATCTCGCTACTTTTGGACAAAGAAAAATATGTTAATTCAGATATGAGCAAATTCTTCAAATTTTTAGAAAAATAAATATACAAGGAAATGCGGCCGAGAAAAGCTAGAAATTGCTACGAAAACCGATGATAGCAATAAATGTAATATGAAAAAATTACTGTAAAATATAATAACGCATTTACGTTTCTCTCTTTGCGTCAATAGGCATAGGATGAGATGATAATGATGATTAGGATAAGAAAGCAGAGAGGACTTTATTGAAATCAACAAAATACAGAGAACAAGCAAATATGGACCATTTATGAAATTATAATTTATTGGAAAAATGAAAGGTCTCGGGATGAAACAAGGATTGGAATACTTATAAAATTATATTTTTGGGGAAAATGATAGGTTTCGAAACATAACAATGAATTATAAAGAAAAATCTTTTCAACGACGTAAGGAAGACGATTAAGAATATTCTTACCCTAACTTCGATATCGAGCGAGAGAAATCTCCATGGGATAGTCTTATTTTCCTCATGAATAATGACTTTATTGGTATTTCCATTAGGTGGGTATATACGGGAGAGCCACCGTTAATTTAAAACTCAGAAGCTGTAATGGACCTGTCCTTTATACATGGAATCAATTATCTGTGTGTAACTAGCAGTACTGAATATAAGAGAGCAAAATAATTAAAAGTAAAATTTTGAGAAAGATCTAAAAAATGTAAAGAAAAATGTAGCAGATACGAAATATTTTTAAGACAATGAGTTAATAGAAAGATCTCATATTAATAGAAAAATATAACACACCAAGTCTATACCGAATATAAACATAAGAAACAAACAAAAGAAATATGTAAACAAAAATATTGCAGATACAAAATATTTTTAAAGACAACGAGTTAATATAAAGTTCTACATTTTATGAAAATAGTCATCTAATTTATGATTAACTGCTTGATATTTGTGTCATTAACTATGGAATGTAAACCCATTATTTGTGGTTAATGAAAGTAACTTGTTGATATTCTATGATCCTTGTAAATTGAAAAGGGAAAATCTCATGCAATTCATTTTGTCATTTCTATTTTAAGAGAATAGTCATGAAATGAAAAATATTTTGAAATCTGCGTCTATCTATTTCCAGACTACATGCAACGCTTGCTCAATTTAACTTTTATTTCAAGATACAGACAAAGAAAAAAA
>NC_090733.1:101079370-101099370 GCF_036898095.1 Palaemon carinicauda | reverse complement strand
ATAACTGGCTAGCTTTTATCTAATCATTTGAAAATCCCAATAAATAAAGGCAAGAAAACGTGAAGAATATACAGTATATTACTATATGGGTTTTAGACCTTCACGGGATCAAACATTCCATACTTTTATCACAATTGACCGAGACTAATTACAGTGCATATCCACATGGTATTAGAAGATGTAGAGAGATTTTGACTAAATATTTTGAACTTTATTACTTTTTTTTTTCCTGATACCAGGTTATCTATGAGGATAATCTATATCTCTGAGCCTATCAAATGATAAAGAGAAAGATATAAAGGTTTAATGTGACCAATGATATTCGATTCCACTGCAACCGTGAAGTTTCACAATCTTGAAATTTTACTTTGGATTTAATGTTTTATAACCTATAAGAAATTCCAATCATGAATAGCAATTGGAAATTCCTGTAGATATACTAGTTCATTTTGGTGTTTCTAAAGGTGACTGGATAAACTCTCTGTTACAAACTTACTATTCGATAAGTTTCAAATCGATACCTAAAATTATAAAAGAAATCAGAGTACACAATTGCGTAAAAGATAAAACAGTATTCATACCATATGATGTTAGTCTGTATTTGTAGCCACTTTCAAGCTAGGCTATGGGCAAGCCGCCTTCATTGCCACTCTGTCTTAAAAATATGAACGAATAAAGGTGTTATTTACCTACTAAGTTTAACCAGACTCTACTTTTTCACACAAAATTCAGGAGTTATAGTCCAGACCTAGATTACTTTCTTTTCTGGTATTCAGAGAATTATAAAAACAAAACAAAAGGTAGCTAGTTACCAGTTATATGACTTCATAATTTCTGTAGCAGCTCATAGCAATAAAAGTCAAACTATTTTGTATTCTTTTCTTGTACCCTCTAGAAACCAGATGATTCCATTTTCAATGATCAAAGCCCATGATGAGCCAATAATGATTTAAAGTCATAGAATAAATCTATATTATTTTGGAAGAAAATTGGTTATAAGATTTCGGTAAATACCAAAGATGCCCCATATCACACCCCTTCTGAATTCTTGGAAATATATATATATATATATATATATATATATACATATATATATATATATATATATATATAAATATATAAAAGAGAAGAAGAAAAAGTTGGCCAAAATAACGAACAAAAAAAATTACTTTTCCGAGAAATTTAAAGATACGACAGATTCAGAGTTCCATAAGTAGACCTTAAATGCGATAGTCCATTTTTCCTTATTCAAATATCTCCTGTCGGATCTATATCTTTCTCTGAGTCCATATCCCCACAAAACCCTCTGCTGCTTATCCTTGTCTTCCGGTAGACAACAATGCAAAATCAAACTCCGTAAAACCCACTGTTTCGTGATATACTATCCAGCGGACGGATCTATAAACAAACTTCATAGAATGTTCCTGACCTAGTTTTAAAACACACAGACTGAAGTTTCATAGCCTACATTTTGATGGACAAACCCAGAAATAAACGTTGGGGAAATCTATTGGTTTTGAGGCAAGTTTTGCACTAGATCAACAAACACACGCTATAACCTACTTTCGGAATAAAATTTTATTCTTTCTAAGAATCAGTTTCTTGTTGACCTAGTTTTACATTTGTCAAAGAACATTAAATCGTCCTGAAATGGGTTTAGTGACATATTTTCGTCGAGTGAAAACTTTTTATATTGTAATTCTATCTTTGGGTTGTGAAGAAAAGTTGCTAAGTTATTATATAGTCATTATATCTTTAGTGAATAAACGTTGCTATGTTATTACACAGTGATTCTACTTTTAGGTTGTGAATAAACGTTGCTATGTTATTGCAGTCATTCTATCTTTAGGTTGTGAATAAACGTTGCTATACTATTACACAGGGGCGTAAGAGCAGGGAGGGGGGGGGGGGGAGGCTATAGCAACCCCCCAACTTTTTTGCTAAAAATATGCTTTTAAACATTCAGATTTACATTTTGTAAATGCATTTCATCTCTGGCAACAGGTCTTGTACAGTCTCACCCTCCCACCCCACCCCCGCCACGTTAGTATCAGGTTCAGGTTCAGGTTCTGGGGGTGAGGCATAGCCTTTACAACGGCGCCTTTAGTTAGTTCCCAGCATCATAGTTTCACAGTCCCGTCACTCGTCACTCGCTTAGTTTTACAGAGAGCAACCTCAATATTGGGAATCAAGCCACTTATAATGTTTGACCCCCAGTGCATACCGTGCAAACATATGTTAATCTATCCATCATTACCAATCACTATTATAGTAACAAACTACATCATTGATACGCAGTAATAAATTGAAAACATGACACATGCGAACACATGCAGTTGACGAATATCGCACATATAAACATATGTATGAATGTATATATGTACACACACACACACACACACACACACATATATATATATATATATATATATAGATGTATATATATAATTTCTTCATAATTCTTTTTAAATATGTATACTTTTATATAATTTCAGAGCTTATGAAGTATTAATTATACATTATTCATACACTTTTAATATGTATATTTTCTGGTCTCAGGCATGACTTTCAAATATGTATGTTTATATTAGAAATATGCTTGTTCTTTATTTTGCTTACTTACAATTATTCTATATATACATATATATATATATATATATACATACATACATATATATATATATATATATAACATATAACTAAATTCAGTTATTTTGATATATGTTGTACAACGCAACAGCCATATATATATATATATATATATACATATATATATATGATAAATTTTGCACATTTTTACGTGTTTTTCATATTCAAATAAGCCATATATATTTTGATATATTAATGTCTGGATTCTCTTAACGACCTCAGGATCAGAGCCCCAGGCGAAATCTCACAAAGACAAGAGCTTGGCTCCGGCCGGGAATCGAACCCTGGTCGGCAAGCTTATATAGACAGTGACTAACCCATTCGAATGGGTTAGTCACTGTCTATATAAGCTTGCCGACCAGGGTTCGATTCCCGGCCGGAGCCAAGCTCTTGTCTTTGTGAGATTTCGCCTGGGGCTCTGATCCCGAGGTCGTTAAGAGAATCCAGACATTAATATATCAAAATATATATGGCTTATTTGAATATATATATATATATATATATATATACATAGGCCTATTGGTATTTTATGATTGTTAATGTGTAAGAATTGGAATTGGTCGCATAAAAATCTTCCAAAAATTTTTGATTTGATCAAATGTCAGGAAATCGCATCTGAGGGTGTTTCTTCATGAAATTTTTCGGGGGGAGGGGTGGCAGGGGGGACACCCCCTGCCCCCTATGCCTTCGCAGCTGCGACTCCGCCTTCAGTGTCATTTCGAACTTTAGCTCCTCCAAACAAGAAAACGCTCCTACGCTCCTGTTACATAGTCATTCTTTTTAAGTTGTGAATAAACGTTTTTATGTTATTACAGTCATTCTATCGTTAGTGAATAAACATTGCTATGTTATTACTTAGTCATTCTATCTTTAGTGAATAAATGTTGCTATGTTATTACATAGTCATTCGATCTTCAAGTTGAGAATAAACTTTGCTATGTTAATATATAGTCATTCTGTTTATGTAGTGAATAAACGTTTTGATGTTATTACATAAGTCATTATATCTGAGTTGTGAATAAACGTTGCTATATTATTACATAATCTTTCTGTCTTTAGTGAATAAACGTTGCTATGTTATTCCATAGTCACTCTATCTTCAAGTTGTGAATAAACTGTTATTATGAATTCATTCTATTTTTAAGTTGTGAATAAATGTTACATGTTGTTACATAGTCATTCGCTTTTAGTTGTGTATAAACATTGATATGTTATTATAAAGTCACTATCTAAGTTTTCAATGAACTTCGCTGTTATTATAGAGTCATTACATCTTTAAGTTGTAAATAAATGTTACATGTTGTTACATAATCATTCTATTCAAGTTTTGAATGAACATTGTTATTATAAATTTATTATGTCTATGTTTTCAATAAACTTAGCTATGTCGTTATATAGTCATTCTATCTTTAAGTTGTGAATAAACGTTGCTAATGTTCATAGGCAGTTCTGGATATCAATAATGGTTTGACCATTATCTTATATGCATTTTCTATTCTATTTCTTCTTTGTATTTAGGAGGAATCCTGCTACTTCAGATCATTCCAGTTAAGAATTGGATATCAAGTTCTAAAGGAAAATATCAAACTATATTCGATAACTTCAAAGTGAAATGATAAAATAAAACTGAAAAACTGAAAGTCAACCAACTTTCTTTCAAAGATAGTTTTAAATTGGCGGTTACAAACTCTTGTTGTACGAATTAATTGACAATTTAAAATGATTAACTCTCTGATGAGTTATGCATGTACTCTGTAGGTTAAAGTACACATGAATAAATAAATGGTGTAAAGCACTAAAGAAAAAGGGCTTAGTACCGAAAAAATTTGTAGAATACAAAAGAAATAGTACACTAACGAAAATGTGCGTAGTACTGAAGTAGTAAGAGATACTAAAGGAAATGTTAAGAGGAAACCGCATAGTATTAAAGGAATTAAGTAAAATATTAAAGGAAATTTGTCAAATTCTAAAAAAAATTACATTATAAAAAAAAATGTAAAACACTAAAGAAAAAAGTAAAAGTTGATAGGGACGCTGCACAGATATTTGGTAATGCTTACAATGCAACTCACAGGCAGTACAAAAAATGGAAAGAAATAAAAAAAAAAAAAACCTTCCCAGTAATGGAACTCGGTGAACACGCGATCATTTAAAGAAAATAACGACATTTATTCTTCAGTAAATTCTGGTTGAAAGCGAATCCTTTTTACTTTCTCACTAACCGAGATGAGATATACTTGGATATTTCGAAAGATTTAACTTATAACATTACCTGATATTAAGTAGTTTGGGACATCATAGCAAAATAACTTTGCTTGCAAATACTTAATTCCTGGTCAACAATGCTCACTGGTAATGTAGGAAGATTTACTGCTAAGAGCATCGGCAACAATATAGTATTCCAAACCTCCAATGAATTCATGAAGATTTGCATATGAAAAAAATAAATTTCAAAACAAAAATAGAGCCTGTAGCGCATGGCAATTTTGTTCCAAAAATTTCTCTCTGGTTTGATACATTATCAGGTATAAAAAAGAAGCCTCCGAGCAAGAAATCTGAAAATTGCTTTCCCAGATTAAATGGTTTTGAAATCGGCTTTTATTCTTTTTCTCTTTGTTATCCGGAACGTGACCTAATAGCCGCATTGTTCCGAACACTGCACCGGTGGTAACACTGAAATACGTTCCGCATCGGTCGCGAAAATCCATTTGTGTTAAACGCAGTGTGATTTCGCAATATAAATTTTGTTATTTATAGCAGGTCGTTAAGGGCTGTGCCTTTGGCACGGGGTCGTTAACGCTGGCTGCGAATCGCATAAATAAAAAACAAGTCTACTTTCGAGTCATAGCTGCAGATATTAGGAAAGTTAAAAAGAGGTACTGGAACACGGTAAGGGAGATTTCTGTTCAACTTTGAAACACGCTAATAACTTGATTATTTAATAGTATTGCTTCACTTCTAGTCTAGATTAACTTTTACCATTGATTTGCAGATCTAATTACACTATCATAACGCGTGTCGGTTTGCCCAAATTTCCATAATATCACATCATATATGCATGGAATTTTGAATGAATACGAATTGAAAGCAGGTCGTTGATATTCTTTTTTTCGCATTTTTTTTCAGCGAAATAACGTATAAAACATACGGATATATGCACACACACAGACACACACACACTACACACACACACACACACACACATATATATATATATATATATACATATTCATGTACATGTACATGTACATGTACATATACATACACACACACATATATATATATATATATATACATATATATATATATATATACATATATATATGTATATATATGCATATACATTATATACATGTATATATATATATATATATATATACATATATTTATACATATATATATATATATACAGTATATATATATATGTATAAATATATATATATATATATATATACATACATATATATATATATATATATATGTATGTATATATATATATATATATGTATATATATATATGTATGTATACATATATATATATATATATATACATACATACATATATATGTATATATATATATATATATATATATTTGGGCTCAGGCCATGTCATCCTGATGGAAGTTCCTAAGGTAGCTTCCAAAGGGATATATTATACTACAGTGATATTCCCAGAGAATTAACCTTCAGGTTCCAGAATTGTAACTTCTGGAGCGAATATCCTTAAAATTTTCTCAAGGATATCGCATAATATCAGAGGACACATTCTTGACACGCCACATAGCAATCTGTACCCCTAATAGCGTTTACGCTTCGAGGGGGACATGGCAAAAGAATAGAAGGGGGCCGTAACAAGGTTACCCCCGTTCCCGTACTACTATTGACCACCACCTCAGCGCCATTCCCAAGATGGCGGACATTACTAATTTTGTAGCGATTTTGCTCAGTGGTGTTCCCTGTTGATCTAACTTTTTGGGCTCAAGCCATGTCGTGCTGATGGAAGTTCCTTCATTAGTAGCTTCCTAGGTTATATGTGACTACAGTGATATATCCCAGAGAATTTACCTAAGGTATCCAGAATTCTAACTCCTGGAGCGAATATCCCGTAAAATTTTAAAAAGGGATATCGCGTAAGGACGTATTGGCACGCCTCATAGCAATCTGAACCCCAGATAGTGTTTTACGCTTCGAGGAGGTGTGGCAAAAATAAAAATGGGGGCCCTACAAAGGCCATCCCCATTCCCGTACTACTATTGAGAGTAAAACAGCGCCATTCCCACGATAGTGGCTATTCCTTTTTTTGTAGCAATTTCGCTCGGTGATATTTCCCTGTGATCTAATTTTTCGATCGTTTAAAGGATTATTGATTATGCTTTCATCATCTTCTTCCGCCTTTGGAAAGTTGAGTATTGGGTCTTTACTATGAATATTTTAGCTCCTGTTTCACAATGAAATTAAAGTATTTTATTGTGCCTAAGAGCTAGGCCAGCTACTGGAGGCGCCGTGGGCGCCGTCGTTCGTTAGGCATGTGTTATTTAGTTAGTAGAACGACTTCCAGTTTTTAAATAGGTTTATTTAATTATTGTAATTATTTAGCTATTTAGGTATTTATTCTTGTGAAGATTTGATTATGTGCATAATTATTTCCTTTTTCCTCTGTCGATCGTATAGTTAGAGTTTCGGTGATTTAGGTAACCGAGATCTCGTCTAGCCTAGATAACCTAACCTAGACGTTTTTCTATACGTTCGACATTCCCCGGTTACCCTCGTGTATTGTTTTCATTCATTGGTGACTGATACCTCCTAGAATGTTATGAAACAATACACGTCTCTTCGGAGATTTAAGGGTAATCTCTTTTCCTCTGAGTGTAGCCTCAGGCTACAACCCTATTAGCCGTGCCTTGAATTTTATTCAGACACGGCTAACCTGGGGTTTGTTTCCGCTTATTCCCTTAACCATTGGTTGTGGATATACCAGCAGGTTTTGGGATTTAGTCAGAATCTCAGAGTATTTAGTCTTATGTCGGCGACCTGCCAGCAGGGTGAATGGGTTGTAGGATACCATCATTCCCCTGCCGGCAAGGTGGCCGGCAATGGAGGTTAGCACTCCATAGCTGCTTAGAGTTATGGTAGTATACCATCTTCTCCTTGCGACTAAAAGACTAGTCCTGTGCCACAGTACCCTGGGCTAAAGAGTGATATTCTTTTAGCCTAGGATAACGTGGCACTGGAACTCTGTTTCTCCTTTGTTGAGAGGAGGCGGTAGTGCCGCCATCCCCTTAACTGTGTCGGCAGTCTCTGGGTTGGAGAACTGAGTCTCTCCTGTCACCTGAGATTCTGCCGATACTGAAACAGAGTTTCTTTTATAGGTGGTAGGTCTGACAATTTTGTCAGTTCCTTTCACACTCGTTACAGGACCCTGTTCCCTACCCCTCTATCCTCTTTTGATGGTTGATCCATTGTTTTTCTTTAAGCTGACATCTTGCAACCTTACCATTGCCGGTTGGTTGCTGGAGCCAGCCAGACTCCCTCTCTAGTCATGGCTGACGGCAGGGCATACTGCCGCCAGCCGGCCCGGCCGGCAGCCAAGAAGACTGCCGACAGTTTGAGACTGTCGGCAGCTGCCGGCCTGGCCGGCAACTGCCGGCCCAATAGCCAACTGCCGGCCTGTCCGGCAGCCAAGAAGGCTGCCGACAGTCGGCAACTGCCGGCCCAATCGCCATGATGGCCGTGAGTGGGTAGTCCCTTCTGTCCCCAAGGTTCTTCAGTCCTCCCTTGGACTGCTGCTATAGGTTCCGTTGTATATTCAGTGTGTACTTAAGTTTGGTCATACTATTTATGTTAACCTCAAGATCCCTTTTCTACTGTCTAGATGACTCTTCCCTGTAGGAGGCAGGAAGCACTAACATTGTTTATGATTAGTGATGATGACAAATAACGGTAACGTCACTGGTCTCATATGGTCTCCATGACCATAGAAAAGGTTGATATGAGGTTAAGGCACTGATGAAAATCCACAGATACATTAATGCTCTGGTATGCTTCCATTAGCACGACATGGCTTGAACCCAAAAAACGGATTTTGAGCGAAGCGAAAAATCTATTTTTGGGTGAGATAGCCATGTCGTCCTGATGGACCCACCCATTTCTTCTGAAGAAGAGATCTTCAGTATCCCTCCCGTAGTACTGTATCTGTTACAGCCAATGCTCAATGCTCCAAGGAATGGCCACTATCGTGGGAATGGCGCTGTTGTACTCTCAATAGTAGTACGGGAACGGGGATGGCCTTTGGAGGGCCCCCCTTTTTATTTTTGCCACACCTCCTCGAAGCGTAAAACACTATCTGGGGTGCAGATTGCTATGAGGCGTGCCAATACGTCCTTACGCGATATCCCTTTTTAAAATTTTAAGGGATATTCGCTCCAGGAATTAGAATTCTGGATACCTTAGGTAAATTCTCTGGGATATATCACTGTAGTTACATATAACCTAGGAAGCTACTAATGAAGGAACTTCCATCAGGACGACATGGCTATCTCACCCAAAAATAGATTTTTCGCTTTGCTCAAAATCCGTTTTTCGATCGATTTTCAAGGATTTTATCATGCATTCTCCAACTTCTTTCGCCTTTGGAAAGTTGAGTATTGGGTCTTTACAATGAATAATTTTTAGCTCCCTTTACACAGTGAAATTTGAGTAATTTATTGTGTTTAGAGGTAGCCTGTACTGGAGGCGCTATGAGCGCTGTCGTTCGTTGGGCATGTTATTTAGTTAACAGAACGACTTTCCGGTTTTTAAATAACATCATATATCATTAATTAATTATTTAATTATGTTAGCTATTTAGACAATATAGGCTATTCTTATAAAGATATTTACATTGTGCATATTTTTCCTTTCCATGTCGATCGTATAGTTAGAGTCTCGGAGAATGAGGTAACCGAGATCTCGTCTCGCCTAGGTACCTAACCTAGGCGTGTTATTATACGTTTAGACATTCCCCGGTTACCCTTGTGTATGGTGATTTCAATTATGCAGAGATGGGTATCTCTTTAAATTGGATGAAACTATACACCTCTCAAATAGGGAGATTTAAGGGTAATCCCTCTTCCCTCTGAGTGTAGCCTCATGCTACAACCTTAGCGGGTCGGCCTCGAATTTTTAATTCAGGCATGACTTTCCTACGGTTTTTTCTGCCCTTCCCCTGTAACTGCAGATGCAGTATTTAGTCTGTGGTCGGTAGCTACCTGGCAAGATGAATAGAATTCTTTTGCTACTTTAGGCTACCGACATAGGAGGCTAGACCTCCCTAGGCCACTCCTGAAGGGTCTGTACGATATGACCCTTCTTCCTGTGACCTAGCAGACTAGTCCTGTATTAGTGGACCCTAGGATGAGGAATAGAATTCTTCTAATGCTTAGGGGACACTGGCACTACAACCCCGTTTCCTTACCATTAAAGGTGGTGGCGAGGAAGCTACCAACCTCTTAATCGTATTAATCTAACCTTAGGCTAAGGAATAGAATTCTTTAGCCACATGGGATAGTTCTAATACAGGAACGGAGTTTGTTAGGGGGCCAGGACAGGCTACGGCCGGCTCCTGCTGTACTTTTCACAGGACCGTCTTTTCCCTTCCCTTCTGTCCTTTATGTTGGCGAATCCCGGCAACCTAACTGCTGCCGGTGGGTTGCCGGGATCGACCAGTTGATAGCTGCCGGCCGACAGTCATAACATCTGCTGGCCGGCAGTAATGACAGCTGTGAGCTGCCGGCCATATTAGTTGCCGGCCGGCAGTAAAGACTACTGCCGGCAGCCAGTCATGGCTACTGCCGGCCAGCAGTCATGGATGCTGCCGGCCGGCAGTCATGGTGACTGCTGGCAGGCAACCAGGGCAGCTGCCGGCCGGAAGCTGCTGGCCATGTTGGCTGTAAGTGGGAAGTCCCTTCTGTTTACAAAGCTTCCTCAGTTCTTTCTTGAACTGCTAGCAACAGTGGCTACTGCCGGGGTGCTGCCTACATGGCCGGTACAGAATGGTGCATACTCAATCGGCAGCACGCCGACTGTACTGATACTGCCGGCCGGCAGTACTGCCCAGCGGTGCCAGCCGGCAAGGTTTAGACAGATCCTTGCCGGCGACAGTACTGTAGATGGATGGAAGCCTGAATTTTATATTCTCCCTTTCCATTTGAACTTTCTTTCTGGAGAAGGCAGTAATAGTAGACTTTTACATCCCTTTTACTGTATATGTACCCAGTATTAGGTAGCCTGTTCTCCATTCTATCTCTCTTTCTTTTAGCTAGCAGGATAGATGTGCTAGCATTAGCTAGCTATGCCGACGACATGCTGGCTGAACGACAGTATATGTTTATACAGGTAGTTAGTATTTTTGCAGTATAGGATATACTGCAAATAGAAAGCTTCTGTATATTTTATACTAGTAGTGTTTTCCAATATATTTGAAAATCCTACCCAAATATTTGTGGAATCCAATCTCATATTGAAAGAATTTAATTCTTTAATATTCTGATTAGAAATCAGTCTTCAGATTACCCTGGAATTTTAAAATTTTAAGGACTGGAGGTTACACTCCTAACCCTTAATAGGCAGAGCCCTTATCCTCGAGTCTCCATGATTAGGAAAATCTATGTTTTAATTTTGTAAGGGGGGGTCACAGCAAATAAGTTGGGTGGGATATATACAAATATATGTCTTTCCTCTCCCCAGTCCAGTTGGCATCATGCCAGCTGAACCGTACAGTCAGTTGCTTACCAGAAAGGCAACACATTGGCTGGACCATACTATATATAATTATACAGTAGCCAGTATATTGCAATATAGTGCATACTGCAAATAGAAAACTACAGTATGATTATACAGTAACTATTTCTAGCATATCTTGGGTATCCTCATGCGAGCTTATGCTGCAGCCGCTCTTACATTGAAGGAATAGTGTTTCTCCGTTAAGCTGATTGAGAAATCAGTCTTCCGTACCCCACAGTATTTAGTATGAAAGGGACAGTGAAGTATATACTTCCCTATCCCTAGGGGTTAGAAAACCCCCTTTTTCAGTTGGAATTCCTTCGAAAAGGAAATTCCTATCATTTAATACTGAGGGGAGGTACCAGCATTTGCTTGCAAGGGATACACAAGTATGTGTCTCCTACTATCCCTTTATAGCTTGCTATCCTAAGCTATTCTGTTAAGATATGACCTTTGATATGTTGGTTATCAGTGAGATAATCAATCGTATACTCATTTTGTTTTCCTTTCTTTACAGGAGGAATGCCAGATGTCATGTGTTGCAGTCTTCTGCAAAACTAAGAGTAAGTGTTTTTATGGACATAATGCATGCAGGTTTCATGCCCCCTGCAATATTATTTCCGAACACCTGCAGTATTGGAACCCGCAGGCCTGCAAAGTATGTCGGGCCCTATTGTCCGATGGTTTCAAGAATCACAAGTCGGTGGAGACTAGGGATGCAGCTCGTTTCAAACTACGCAACTGGGTGAGAGGCTTTCAGAAAATCTCTGCGGGACATTACCTGCCTAATGACAAGATGCGTAGGTTACTATTTCCAACAGTGAGTAAGGAAATAGTGGTACCCCAGACACGAGGTACATTTCCCGTTGGCCAGATAACCTTCGGGAAGGAGGGCAAGAAGCGCCCACGGGAAGAAGGGGAGAATGTCGGGTTGGAATTCTCTCCGTCCCAACAGGCTCATGAGCCAACGACATCAATATCTCCGCCTTCTATCCCTCTTTTAGATGGAATGAACCAGTTATGGGCCCAAGTCAAGAATCTAGTAGAAAATTTGTGCAAACAGAGCACAATGCAGGAAGCGAAATGCAAGGTAGAGCTTGGTAAAGCTCCACTTGTCGCTCCTAAAGGGTCATACAAACGACTCGTAGATCAAGACCTTCTGAAATGCTCCACAACCAATCCCTGGAGGTTTGCGGAGCTAATGCCGATTTTAAACGGCAAACTCTACATCTCGGAGAAGATGGGTGCTGTTCCTTTGGACAAAATCCAGTTCTGGCCAAGCTTTGATGCTTTCCCGAACTTTTCCATAAGACTGAAGGATGAACCAACAACAGGAAAAGGAACGGAATCAAAGGAGGTTATGATTCTCGACAATGATAAAGCACAGGCTATCCTATCAAGCAGCATAGTAAAGGCGGGTTACTCGGTGTCGAAGGTATCCACACCAGGTAACAAGCACTCTTCCTTTCTTGCTCCTGTTTCAATTTCATTCCCCTTTACGGAGAAGGCTTTCAAATATGTCACTGAGGCAGTAGAGACAGGTAAACCGTGTCCTACACTCAAGGACTGCGAGCCTCTGTCACTAGCATTTCCCAGACAGAAGAAGAACTGGAAGGAGGCCCATTTCATCTTTTCAGTAGGAAGACTTGAGGCGGATGTCACCAGTCGACAATTTAAGGAAAATCTTCCAAAATTATCTGAGTTTCTCTTACAGGATGAACAAGAAACAAAGGAGAGACTTGCAGCCTCCTTATCTCTACAGAACTACATATAGTTCTGTTCGGCTCATCAAGATACCCCAGACATGCTCAAGGTCTTAGCCAAAATACATATGGCTACTTTGGTAAAAGACCTTTATGCCTTTATAAAGGCTTGAAGAACATGTAGGGAGTTTGTGTTAGCAAACACAACAGCGAAACACGATACAAGAAAGCTAATATCTTCCAACATCTGGGGTAAAGACCTCTTTCCAGACGAGGTAGTCAAGAAAGTGATTAAGAACTCCTCCACGGAGAAAGTAGGACTTCTCCAAAAGTGGGGCATCATTTCAAAAAGAGAATCTTCTAAGGTAGTGGGTCCCCAACCTAAAAGGAAGATGGAGAGGTCTGGAAATCCATTTTGAGCAGTTCAACAACAATCCACAGTTGTAGTGACCGAATATCACAGACAGATGGTCGAAAAGATATTCCTACTGATCAGTAGAAGCATAGAAATGCTTCTAGTAGGAGGGAGATTCCTTTAGGATCACTGGACCTTCGATCCTTGGGTCCATGGCCTAATCAAGATGGGACTAAGATGAGAGGTGGAGATATCTCTCCCACCATTTCCTCAACTCCTCTAATAATCCAAAACCCTCCTGGAGGAGTTTACCTGAGAGCTCTAGAGCATACAGGTGGTAAGGAAATTTTAGTCCACCGAATTCCAGGGAAGGCCGTTGTGTGTTCATTAGAAGGACTCAAGAAAGTTCAGAGTCATTCAGTTCTTATCGCCACTCAACAAGTCCAAATAAAACAACGAGTTCAGGATGTTTATCCTCCTGAACATAAGGACCGTGCTGCAAAAAAGGGTGGCTACAGTCTTACCAGACCTGAAGGTCGTCTATCGGCAACTTCCAGTCAATCTCCCTTTCTCCTCCTATCTAGGATTCAAGTTACACAAAGTAACGCACTTCCTAGGAAAGATACTCGTCAGACTAGACAGAGTTCTAGCTGCCTTCATTAAATTGGCAGACACAGTCATGCAATATTTAAGCCTAAGAAATGTTCAGGCAACAATGTTCCTGGACAAGAGGCTGGGGTGGGCAGCACCCAAGGTGGCTGGTCTATGAACATCCGAAGAAATTATCCGGTCCCCGGAACATCGTGGATGAAAGATAAACTTCAAGAAGTCACGATTCTCTCCGGCTCAAAGGTTTCAATGACTGAAAAGCCATTGAAGCCTGTTGTCACTCCAACTCTCCTTTCCTTTGGGAAGGTAAAAGTAGATGGCAAGGTCTGTCAAGAGACTCCGGTAATTAGTCAGATTCCCAAAACGAGAACAGGGAGGAACCCTGATCTCTCTCCAGTTCGCAATAGAGGCTGGCCCTGTCCTAAGAGCACTGCTGCAAGATGCGCTGGGAGCCTGGAGAAACAAGCATCAAACGCTCGAAGAGGCCTAAAAAGACCGATAGCTGTCCTTCCTTAATCGCTTCCCTAACAAAGGTCAAAGCCCGAAAATCCCAAGACTATGTTGGTCCAGTCATGAGTAGGGAAACTCTCAACAAGCAGATCAGATTGTCTACGGCTGATCTAGGACTCCAAAACGATAACGAGACGCTGCAATCGACGATGCTAAGGAACGTCTCATACAGTCTAGGTGTAGTTAGCCATCCCTTACCTAAAAGGATGGCACCTGTCAGCAGTTCACATACAACCGATCCGCAATGTGACAGTGGATGCTCTACTCAGGCTCAGGCCGATAGAGTTAGAATGGTCCACGGACGCAGACCTATTCTCTCCCAGATGGGAACAACTCCCCGAACTGCAATCCGACCTCTTCATTACGAGCGCCGTCAAGGAACTACCTTGATATGTAGCCCCATACGAGGATCCTCTAATTTAAATGATAGACATCATGTCTCTGAAATGGAAGGGATAGACTTAGGATTTCCAGTTCATCCCGTCCAATCACCTGCTGAGAGTCCTCAACATGCTGAGATCCTTCCAGGTGGGAGTAGCTCTATTGTATTTAACTTAATTATCCTTCAACATCCATGTACTATGTATGAATAAGCAGAGTTGAAACATAGACAATAGTACCCAACATTACCGATATATTGGGGTTTTTAAATCTATTGAAACCAGTAAAATTTCTTTCTTTGTTATATTGAGCATACTATTAAATGACATTCTTTGTCAGTTTGATTTTTTTTTTTTTTTTTTTTGCGTAATAAAGGGTGATATGATTTTCCTGTCTCAGTCTTCTTTGTGAAGAATTAAATAATTGGGTATGAGGGTAATTGATGATTGGACTATTCACACTCCATCTTTAAAAAATCCATCTCGAAGCCGTTACCTTCAAGTACTACTTCAAATTACAGAAGTTTTATGGCAATTCTTGTTTCTTTATAGAATGTTTCATAGCATGCATTAGAAGAGATTATGGATGATAGCATATCCCTGGTTCAAGTTTATCGTAATTAGATATTAATATCTTCCAATAACTGGAATTTTTATGATGGGCAAGTATAATAGGCAAAGCACCACTATTCTATTTCTATTTTGCTTTTCGAAAAAAGTTAAGTATTAACCACCAACGCTGATATTGACCAAAAAAGAAAGAAAGAAAGAAAGAAAAAAAAACTAAATGGCGTTTACCTTTCTTGACGTCATAGATCTCAGATAACCCTTGATTAGCTTTAACACCGAATACCATTTATCTCCAGCTGCTGGAAAAATGGGATAAAAGTAATAGAATTCCTGTGTTTCTATTGTTAGCAGTAAGACAATCCAGCAGTGTTAACCTTTAAATCCTGTATTCTAGATATTTTTGGTGCAATATCCGATTTGCGAAAATTGGCCTGAAACAACCTTTGTTTTCCTTTTGTTTTTTCGCGAGACGAATAATTTCTTTGGTTCGAATTTTGAAGTTTTTACTTAGGAAATAAATGTTTAACATTGGGTGAAATAGAGAATCAATATTATTATTATTATTATTATTATTATTATTATTATTATTATTACAAACTAGGCTATAAACCTAGTTGGAAAAGCAAGATGCTACAAGTCCAAGGGCTCCAACAGGGAAAAATAGCCTTATGAGGAAAGCAAACAAGGAAATTTATAAACTGCAAGAGAAGAATAAAGACAAAATAAAATATTTTAAGAACAGTAACAACATTAAATTAGATCATTCACATATAAACTATACAAACTTCAAGAAAAAGACGAAGAGAAATAAGTGTACACCCAAGCGAGAGAACTCTAATCCAAGACAGTGGAAGGCCATGGTACAAAGGCTATAGTATTATGGAGGGCCATGGTACAGAGGGTATGAAACTAGCCACGACCGGGGAACAATGGTTTGATTTTGGAGTGTCCTTCTCCTACAAGAGATACTTACCATAGCTATGGATACTTTTCTACCCTTTCCAAGAGGAAAGTAGTCACTGAATAATTACAGTACAGAAGTTAACTCCTGAAGCGAAGAAGAATTGTTTGGTAATCTTAATATTGCCAGGTGTATGAGGATGGAGGAGAATATGGAAAGAATGAGCCAAACTATTCGTTGCATGTGTAGGCAAAGAAAAAATGAGCCCCAACCAGAGAGAGAGAGGTATCCAATGTAGTACCGTCTCGCCAGTCAAAGGACCCAATAACTCTCTACCGGTAGTTTATCAATGGGTGACTGGTGCCTTGGCCAACCTACTTTGGAAGGCCTGAATCTTTAATATAAATCCTTAGTAGATGCAGACGTATAGACGTTTGCAGATTATATTTATCCTTATCACAAGCCAACTTGCAACCCTATTTGGAAAAGCAAATTAATACAGGCATAGGGGTTCCTATAGAGACATTACTGGTACGAAAAAAATAAATTTCTTTTATAAAAATACACCAAAAATAATATTGTTAAGATACAGAATTGTGTTATGGTGTCATGTATCTCAAACATTAATTCTACTTTACACTTGCATGATTTTTTCCCCTGCAGTTTTTGCAATGCATCGTGGAAAGACTTGCCATTTACATGGTACGCAGAGTGAAATATTTTTGGCACATTATTCGTACATTGTACACGCCTTAGTTAAGCACTGTCTACGTAATACACAGCCAAAACTAAGCTGCACTGGTACGTACTGAAAGGCAATGAACCTACTTGTTAACGCACTGCGTAAGCATTGACGCACATTAACACTCTCCATCGGTAGTGTTCGCACCAAGTTCGTACAGTGCTTATGCTTAGTTTGCAAATGTAGCAAGCACATGGCACGAACGTTTGTGAACGATTGTGCGTGGCAATCTTATTTTCTTTTCTTTTTAACATTTGTGGAAACAAAAATCGTTCAAGTGTAAAAGTGCCATAAAAATAACTACGTATGCATGTGTACCTGCTCAGCAAAATAATTTTTCCATTAACGTTTAATTTCTAAAATTACACCGATTTAAGAGCGATAAAGAATATTACTCCACAGTTTGGCCAAAGTTAGAGTAAAACCTATTGAATACTATGTATTGCTGAGTATTATGAAAGAAAAGGCAAGATAATCACAATTAACTGCGTATTGATTTCACTATGCCGTGGATGCTATAGCCTTAGAGTATTAGAATAAAAAGGAAGATACAAAATTAAAATCTTATGCAGTAATCACAATAAACTAATTGAGCTTCGGTACCAGAGACTGATACCCAGACCTGGAATACCGAATTTAACAGAATAACCTCCATATGCTCAAGTTTTTAATAAGGACCTCATTATTAGCAAAGGAAAAAAGCAGCATTAAAGTCAATATCAACCGTAAGAGCTTCACAGCCAGAATCATGTGAAGTCTATATAACATAAGAAATTTTAAGAATCGCTAATTTCTAAGGCCCTTACGAAAGCCAAATTTGCATTTCAGATATTTGACAACAGATTTTCGAAATGTTTAGCAACACGGCTGTAATAGACACGGATATTACATACAATACCTTTATCTTATTGGGTAACCTTACCAGTCTTACAACAAGCTCAAACCAAGCCACCTTTAGCTCCCTCGCAAAAAAATATCAAACAACTTGAGAAGTAGGAAATCATCAAAGAATAAAAAAGGAACATAGCCTTTAGGTCTATAACTCTCTAAGGATCAATGCTGTTAACCGAGACGCAAAAGTAATCAATTTAGCTTCAGATAGTAAAGACTAGGGCAAATGAAGGATGAACTCTCGAGCAACTAACTATTTAGTAACAACACAGATATTGATAGGCTCCGAATAGATCACATAAATTGTCATATAGATTGGCATTATAATAGGAATTACGAGAATAGAGTTAAAATTAGAGTGTTGCATTCAACGGATATAATTGTCGTTTAAATTGAACGGAGTTAAATGGCGGTTACTATGCGCGCTGTGTAAAAGAAAATTTGAAAAGGGTATTTTTCTTTATTTGTATGTGCATTGCTTTCTGCACGTGTATCACACATATTCAGTTGAATTTTGTGTTGATAGTCAGGCACGTCAAATGAAAAAGATTGCATTTTCTTTGGTACGGTGAATGAAAGAGCAGTCAGATCTAAACAAAAGAGGAGCTATTAGCTCTATACAAAAGAGTTGTGATTTGAGGGCGGTTCACTTTTTATATGCTGGGTAGTATCCGAAATGGCTTTCTTCATGATATTACCAGAGAGCGATAGATCTACAGTATAATCATAATATTTAACAAAATAAGTACTTCTACAATCGCCATAGACCAGGGCTTTGTTCCATGCGGTTTCCAATTTTAAAATTTAACGTTGCTCTTCCCAAACAATTATATGACTATAAGGGTACCCGACCCGTCAAAAATGACTGCTAACTATTTGGATATGCAAACACACACAAACATCCCTCACCAAGGTGTGACTACTCCCTCTCCCCCCTATCCGAGGGATGGGGAGAGCTGAGCGTGACCGGGAAGATATATATATATATATATATATATATATATATATATATATATATATATATATATATACAGTATATATAAATATATATACAGTATATATATACAGTATATATATAGATATATACATATGTATATATATATATATATATATATATATATATATATATATATATATATAGTGTGTGAGAGAGAGAGAGAGAGAGAGAGAGAGAGAGAGAGAGACTTGATCATTATTATAGAGGAGAGATTATTTCATGAAGCATGAAGAAAAACCAACACAACGAATGACTAGATAATGCTAAGTATTCCCATAATTTCTTTTTTATAAGTGAATTTACTTCTCAAAACCTGTGCTTTTATTTTTCTCTTTTCCTGCCATCTCAGTTATTATGGTTAGACAAAAATTCGTTGTCCGGAAAAAAAAAAAAACGCAGACTTTATCGGAAAATGTCATCAGTGAGGATGGAATACTCATTTAAGATAAAAAAGTTTAGCTAACAGCTTTTCTAAAAATTTTCGTACAATAGCAGAAACTGTTGTTTCTCTCCGTACGAACAGTCTTATTAATTTTGCAGACATTTACTTTAATTTTTCTATTTTTGACTATTAGAATCGAATCCCTGACTTTAGATAAATAAGGGAATTTTTTTCACAATTACCTTCCTTTCTAATTTGATATCCAATTATCTGAGCTTAGATTCAATCAATTGTAACTATCTTAAGTGTAGCAAAAAAGAAATAAAAAGGAGTATTAACCTACCATGGAGAGAGAAGTCTATTGAAACTCAAAGGAAATTATTAACTTGTCTATTTCATGGTTAAAATTTTACAATTTGCCTGAATGAACTTGACCAAATTCTCACGTTTCTACTTCTGCCGAATACAAGTTATTTCAAACTTGTTATCATTTACCAAATTCATTTTCTAATATTTTTAATTTTTTTTTTTTTATTTTAGATTTTCCAAAA
>NC_090733.1:101064370-101069370 GCF_036898095.1 Palaemon carinicauda | reverse complement strand
TGTTCTCGGGGGAGGATAAGTTCTTCCCTTGGGAGTAGCAACGCCTTCCTTGCTTTGGTGCTCTGGAAGCTGGCAAGTATTGCTGGCCTTTTCCCTTAGATCTCCCTTAGGCTAAGATAAGTTTCTTGGCTGTGGGTGATCTGTCACTAAAGCAAGGTTGGCAGGACCCTCTTGTCCCTTCCCCCTCTATCTCCGTAATGGCCTAGCCATTACTGTAGTGTACCTTGCCGGCCGGCAGAGCTGGCCGGCAGGGGTATTACTGTACTGTACGTCGTTCTACTTCTGGACCTAGTATAGGTTGGGATGTGGAATTGACTCAGCCCATTGCCGGCCGGCAGAGCTGCTGGCCGGCAAGGGTCTTATGTTTTCGAGTGCTGCCCGGACCTCTCTTGGTCCCTCATCCATGCCTGCCGGCAGAGCCGGACGGCATTGGTCAAGGAAGCCTGAATTAAGTTTCTCCCCTTCCTTATATGCACTCTTTCGGTTGCCGGGCTTGGGGGGTTGTGTACACTCTTATCCCGGCATCCATTCTATTTTCTTCTAGTGCTGTACCTGTCCCGGCTGCTGGCCTATGAGGCCGGCAGCCGGGCAGGTGTAGTCTTCTGGTTCTTTTGCTGCCGGCTGGCATCGGTCTTGTACCTTTGCCGGCCGGCTTATGTCAGTCCTTGTCTGCCGGTCACCAAGAGTGTGGCCGGCAGCTGGGTACTACCTTGTGTAGTTGCTGGCCGGCAGTCATTGCCGGCCAACACTGGCTGTTACCGGCCGGCAGCTGCTGCCGACCGGCACAGGCATTTGAACCAGAGTGCTGCCGCCCTCTAGCTGTTAAGTAGTATACTTTAAAGCTAGTTGTGGTGTGTGCCGGCCGGCAAAGGCAGGCCGGCACACATCCTCCTATACTGTACTAGTATTCTTCTGTATAGCATATACAGTAAGAAGAAAACTATAGTAAAGGTTTAGGTACAGCACTGTATCTTCTAACACTATTGTGTTTTCTTGCACAGCCCTTTGCTGTTGCCCTCAGATAGGAAGCAGAGTTCTTCCCTGTCTATTATCCAGGATTTTAAAATCATTGCCTAGGTGTGAGCTCCACCTGTTTCCTCTGGAAACCTTGCATTGGTTACTCTAGAAGAGATAAACCATTTTGATTTTATTATCTGGAAGGCTGCAACAATGGGTTGTGAAGGAAACACAAGTGTGTGTCTTTCCTTTATGAATTGTTATGCTATACTATGCATATCCAGTGATACATAGTTCACTTGATACTCATGGAAATTTCTTCTCTTTACAGGAGGACCCTCCGAAGTGCGGAAATGTTTTCTGCAATGTCCGCAGCAAGAACCTCTGTGGACATGGGTGTTGTAGGAGACACGCAGCATGCGCTGTCTCCAAGGATGATCTCCAGTATTGGGACCCTCAGGTATGTACTGTATGCACTAACCTGATTACTGAGGCTTTTGATTCCCCTAGAACGGCGGAATCAAGGGATATAGCAAGGGAAAAGCTTCGTACTTGGGTAAGGGGCTTCAAGAAGAACACCTCTGGCCCTTATCTTCCAAGTGAGAAGATGATGGCGTATCTTTTTCCCCAGGCATCAGCTGAGGCAGTGATTCCCCAGCCTCAAGAGGAGATCCCTCAAGATCAAGTCCAGGTGGACGTGGAAGTCGCAGTCGCGATGCAAGACATCCAGTTGGATGACAGGATGTCTGACCTGGACGAACGTTTGGAAGAAGACCTCCTGGCAGAAGGTCAGGATCAAGTTCAAACCCCGGATGTCGCAGAGGATGAGGTCGACGAGGTGTCGGCTACTCCGGTTCAGATGCCGGAGCCTATCCCCTCAACATCGGCTGGTCTCCCAGTAGAACTGGGACAGGCCCTCTCTTCGATTGTTGGAATGATCCAACAAATGCAGAAGGAGAATCAGGAGAAGGCGGCTGCAATGGAACTGCGCATGCAGTCCCTAGCAGAATCACATGGGCCCCAGAAAAGGCTCAATGTGAAAGACCTTCCCATATGCTCAGATGCTAACCCATGGAGGTATGCTGAGCACATGCCGATGACGACTGGAAAGATCGTCATCTCGGATAAGCTGGGTTCAGTTCCCCTAGAGGAGGTAGAATTCTGGCCCAGCAAGGCATCATATCCGGACTGCTATGTCCGGCTGAGAAAAGAACCAGCTTCAAGGGAGGAGACAGAGCTGAAGGAGGTCATTATTATGGACCACGCTAAGGCTCAAGCCCTACTTTCATCCTCGATGAAAGAGAGGGGCTTCTCTAATTCGAAGGTAGCTGCATTGAGCAAGAAGCTCCCTTCTTTTGTGTCCTCTCCTGATAGAGCCTTCCCCTTTTTACAGAAAGGGTTTGCTGCTGTCCTAAAGGCAGTCGAGGCCGGCAAGCCTTGCCCCTCCCTGGAGGAGTGTAAACCCTTGTCGCTGGCTCTGCCTATGGACCACAAAGACTGGAAGGATGTCCATCTGACATTCTCAGTGGGAAAGTTGGAGGCTGATATTGCCGGACGGCAATTCGGCGAGGACCTCCCCAAGCTGTCCGAATCTCTTTTACGAAGAGAGTTCGAGACAAAAGAAAGACTGGCTGCCTCAATGTCTCATCAGACTACTCTTGAGACGATGGCAAGTGACCCTAAGGTCCATGAAATGTTCATGGTAGTGGCTAAGTCTCACCTAGCCACAGTGACAAAGGACCTTTATGGCTTCGTCAAAGCAAGGAGAGCTTGCAGGGAGTTAGTGTTCTCCGGGGCTTCGGTGAGACACGAGCCAAGGAAGTTAATCTCCTCCAACATTTGGGGAAAAGACCTTTTCCCTACCGATGTGGTCAAAGAGGTTGTTGATAAGGCCGCCGTGGAGAATAGAAACCTTCTCCAGAAGTGGGGCCTGGCTATCAAAAGAAAATCTTCCCCGGATGAGGGTCCTCAACCAAAGAGGAAGAATATGAGGACTAGGCTACCGTCTCGGCCAGCCAAGCCTTATAGACAGCAACAGCAACTGCAATTGCCTTTGCCTCCAGTGCCCCAGATGGTGGCTCAAACCCCGACTACTTTTCAGTGGGTACCCCAGGCTGTGCCAGGTCAGTCAACCACATTCACCCCAACGTTCGAAGGACAGTCTTCTTCCTTTCGTGCAAAACCTAGAGGAGCAGCCAGAGGCTCGTCTAGGCGCCCCTCAAGGGGAAGGGGATTCAGAGGTGGTCGTGGTCAGGGAGGCAAGACCTCAGGACGGCAGTCCAAGTGAAACGATACCGGTAGGAGGGAGACTGATGAAATTTTGGGATCGCTGGACCTTCGATCCCTGGGCCCAAAGCCTACTCAAGAATGGACTGGGTTGGAGCTGGTACAGCACTCCATCCCCGTGCCTTCGGTTTTTCCAACACTCCACCCCCGTTTTGGAGGAGTACGTTCAAGAACTGTTGGAGAAAAAGGTGATCCGAAAGGTGAAGTCCATCAAATTCCAAGGGAGGCTGTTTTGTGTTCCCAAGAAAGACTCGGAAAAGCTCAGAGTCATTCTGGACTTGTCGCCACTCAACAAGTTCATAGTGAATTGCAAATTCAAGATGCTAACACTGCAACACATAAGGACCTTACTGCCCAAGAGGGCATACTCAGTCTCTATAGACTTGTCAGACGCCTATTGGCACATTCCAATCAGCCGTCGACTCTCCCCCTACCTAGGGTTCAGGCTACAACGGAGACTGTACGCCTTCAGAGCCATGCCATTCGGGCTAAACATAGCCCCAAGGATTTTCACGAAGCTTGCGAGCGCAGCTCTCAAACAATTACGCCTAAAGGGAATTCAGGTAGTAGCCTACCTGGACGACTGGCTGGTGTGGGCAGCATCCGAGACCGAATGCTTGCAAGCTTCCAGTCAGGTGATCCAGTTCCTAGAGTACCTAGGCTTCAAGATCAACAGAAAAAAGTCTCGACTTTCTCCATCCCAAAAGTTCCAGTGGCTGGGAATCCACTGGGACCTTTTGTCACACAGTTTCTCCATCCCGACGAAGAAAAGGAAGGAGATAGCGGGCTCTGTCAAGAGACTTCTAGATTCCGAAAGGATATCAAGACGCGAACAGGAGAGGGTACTAGGCTCTCTCCAGTTTGCTTCAGTGACAGACCCAGTGCTAAGAGCACAGCTAAAGGATGCAACCGGAGTTTGGAGAAGGTATGCATCAAACGCGCGAAGAGACCTGAGAAGACCAGTGCCGCCTCGGCTACGTACTCTTCTCAGACCTTGGTCCCAAGCCAGACATCTAAAGAAGTCGGTTCTTCTTCAGCCACCTCCCCCGTCGATGACGATTCACTCAGACGCCTCAAAGGAGGGATGGGGAGGTCACTCTCATCGGAAAAAAGTCCAGGGGACTTGGTCCAAGCTATTCAGGACCTTTCATATAAACTTTCTAGAAGCTATGGCAGTGCTCCTTACCTTAAAGAAAGTCTCCCCGCGTCACTCGATCCACATAAGATTGGTGACGGACAGCGAGGTGGTTGTGAGATGCTTGAATCGACAAGGGTCGAGGTCACCACCTCTCAACCAAGTGATGTTAGCCATTTTCCGATTGGCGGAAAAGAAGAAGTGGTACCTGTCGGCAGTTCACCTTCAAGGAGTCCGCAATGTGACAGCGGACGCTCTATCCAGGTTCACACCGATAGAGTCGGAATGGTCCTCAGACGCAGGATCATTTTCCTTCATTCTGAATCAAGTCCCAGAACTGCAAATAGACCTCTTTGCGACGAAAGACAACAAGAAGTTGCCCCTGTACGTGTCCCCGTACGAGGACCCCTTAGCGGAAGCAGTGGACGCAATGTCCCTCGACTGGAACAGATGGTCCAGGATTTATCTGTTCCCTCCTCACAACCTTCTGTTGAGGGTCCTCAACAAACTGAGATCCTTCAAGGGGGTAGCGGCAATAGTGGCCCACAAGTGGCCGAACAGTATGTGGTTCCCCTTGGCGTTGGAACTACAGATGAAGTTCGTGCTGCTACCACATCCAGTT
>NC_090733.1:101046870-101056870 GCF_036898095.1 Palaemon carinicauda | reverse complement strand
TGACCGCACCAGGTCCAAACGATACATTCATTCTTCTTCCCATAATGGAGACTTGGCTCAACCGTTCATATGTCCCAAACTATCCCGCAAATACACCACAAGCTTTTTGCATAATCTAAAGCTATAAACCTTTTTTTTTATGACGATGCATGAAACCAATCACGTTTAGAAATGTTTAAAATAGAAACCGATTCGATTGTTTTCATCCAATTCTTAAAAATCATAATATTCACGTTGACATTACGATTAGAAAATTCAGCTTCTGTGAACTCTTCAGAGAATGTCAGGAGTAGCTCTATATTCCACTTTAGATAAAAAAAAAAGAAGGAAAAAAAAACATCCTTGAAGTATAAAAGCACTGACTGATATGGAGGCTTATGGTACATTATTTATAGGAAAGTTAAATTCAGAAAGCTAGACCTTTCTTCATATTTCTTCATTATGTATTAAAAGTTCTATTCACTCGTACGTATTGAAGATAGATGGTAGGGCGGGAGTGAAGAGGGCTTGGGAGGAACCTGTGACGTGGAAAAGATCGAGAGAGGAGCAGAGAATAAGATGGCGAGATAAGTTTTTTGTTTTAATCAGTTTATTGCGCCCATTACCGTCAGACATTTGGGCATATAATAACAATAATATTTTTTACATCTATATAGTAATCAAGTTATGCCAAAACAATTCATACGAAACACAAAATAGAATTTAGACAGACATTTGAGTGTATGGTAACATCTATATATGAAAAGGTTATACAAAAAGAATTCATAAGGAATACAAAATAAAATTTAGAGTTTGATTCCGTATAGGTTGCACCTATCTTTAGTTATTATCACAACACAGTCAGTTTGATAAAAGTTAATGCATGTCCAGTATCCTGTACCAACCGTGTGTCACACGATCGTACATAAATTATTTTGTATATATCATGCTTGTATCTGCGCTCTTCCCTCGCACTAAAAAGAACCAGAACAAACATGTCTATGTGTCGCCTATGTAACATTGTCAATTCTCAAACATGTATTTTCCTGTTGCCTTGAGGTTTTGTATATAAAGGAGAGTGTTCTTTAATAATACAACTCAGTTGATTGCTTCCTGCCTTTGAGTCACAACCCTTCTCTCGGCTCGTCACATTGGTGACCCCGGAAGTCGACTCGCTTCCACCGCCTTCCACCCCCACCCCCTCGCCCCTCCATCGTTGGTACTATGACGGACTCTACGGCAGTTGGCGCTACGGACGCTCCATTCAAACTTTCATCGTTTGCCAGCGGAGAGGCGTTTGCTTGGTTTCAGCGTGCAGAAGTCCAGTTTCGCATCAGGGGCGTGACTCGCTCAACCACCAAAGCAGATTATGTTCTCGCGGCGATACCCGAGGACACCTTCCCAGAAATATCCGACTGGCTTTGTGAACATGGAGACACCCCAATAGCGTATGACGCCCTCAAAACATACCTTCTGCAGCAGTACTCGCCGTCGCCAGCCGCCCGTATAGCAAAGCTTTTTCAGCTCTCGCAACAACCGTTGGGGGACCAAAGGGCTTCGCTTGCCCTCAGGGAAATGACCAGTATCGCTCCCCTTCAACCTGCCGCAGACGGCTCTCCTCGTGAGGTGAACCTACTTCGTGCCCTTTGGATACGCCGTTTACCCGGACCTATACGGGCTGCCATACCCGATGTCGATAGTTTACCCATAAAGGACTTGATGACCAAAGCCGACGCCCTTATGGACAGCCACTTCAAGACCTCCATCAACGCCTCCACCCCTGACGAAGAGGATGCCTATTCAACGTCAACCGAAGCTGACATGAATGCGTAGGACATACACGCCTACCCCATGACGTGCCGAAGCAGCGACAAAGCCGCCCACCACCCACCAATCGCTCGCGCCCCAACGAACGACTTCTACAGCCACTTACTATCTCCCATCCGCCGCAGTTTTGCTACTACCACTTCAGAATCGGGGCAACTGCGAAGAAATGTGCCAAGGATTGTCAGTGGTCAAAAAACGTGTAAGTAGGCCATCGCTTGTGGCGGTGGCCTCCCGTGTTTCTAATCTTTTCTTTTTACAGGATGCAGGAACGGGCGTGCGATTTTTGGTAGACACGGGTGCTTGTCGTTCTCTTTTGCCAAGGAAACTCTTCAAGGCACGACGTAGTCTGTCTACATCTGCCGACGTCCGCTTGGTAGCTGCCAACGGATCTGCGATACCCACCTACGGTTACGAGAACCTCACATTATCGTTCGGAAACGGTAAATTCAATTGGAAGTTTCTCGTTGCTGACGTCACAATCCCAATCCTCGGTGCGGATTTCCTCTCTCATTTCCACCTTCTGGTCGAAGTCGCCCACCGACGATTGGTCAACGCAGACTCGTACTTGTCGACACCTCTTCAACCAGCCCCCTCTAACCTCGCTCTCCACATCAGCGCACCCACGGATGCCTGCGGCCACCTCCTCACGTCGTACCTGGAAGTTTTCCGTCCAGAACTTCGCCAAACGCCCACGGTTCCAGCTAAGCACGGCATTTATCACCATATCAAGACGACGAGACCCCCAGTCTTCGCAAAATTCAGACGTCTGGCACCGGAACGATTGGCAGCCGCCAAACAGACGTTCGCCGAAATGGAGGAAATGGGCCTTTGCCAAAAGGCCTCCAGCCCATGGTCGTCACCCTTACACATCGTTCTGAAGAAAGACGGCTCCCTCCGTCCGTGCGGGGATTACAGGCGCCTGAACATGCAAACAGAACCGGATCACTACCCCCTCCCAAACATTACCGACGTGACCTCCTACCTGCACAAAGCAAAGGTTTTCTCTACGCTCGACCTCCTGAAGGGGTATTATCAGGTGCCTATGAACCCAGAAGACATCCCCAAGACCGCCATCACCACTCCGTTTGGTACATACACCTTCAATTACTCCTGTTTTGGCCTTCGTAATGCAGAGGGCCACGTTTCAACGTCTCATGGATGGCATCTTAGGGGACCTCCCTTTCTGTGTATGTTATGTGGACGACATACTTGTGTTCTCCTCCTCAAAAGAGGAACACCTCCGTCACCTGCGCATCGTGCTCGACTGCCTGCAACAAAACGGCCTTGTAGTCTGGTACGACAAGTGTACCTTTGGCGCCAACGAAGTGTTGTTCTTAGGGCACCGCATCACTCCTGAAGGTGTCCACCCCCTCCCTGAGAAGGTAGCAGCCATTCAGGACTTCCCCGTGCCCTCGACCGTCAAAACTCTGCATGAATTCTTGGGCATGATCAACTATTATCACCGTTTTCTGCCAGCCATTGCAGCCACTCTTGCTCCCCTCTACGCCTCTTTCAAGGGCAAGCCAAAGGACCTGAAGTGGGGTCCCCTTCAAGATGCAGCCTTCTGCAATGCAAAAAAGGGCCTATCAACTGCTACGGGTCTCACTTTTCCTATCCCACATACCCCTCTCCTTCTCTCCACCGATGCCAGCGACGTCGCTATTGGTGCAGTACTCGAGCAGGTGGTCAACGGCTCGCCCCGCCCATTGGCCTTCTTCAGCAGAAAACTGTCCAAGGCAGAATCGGGTTATTCTACCTTCGATCGAGAATTGCTGGCGGTGCACTTGGCTGTCCGTCACTTTTGTCATTTCTTAGAAGGTACGCCCTTCGTCATTCGCACAGACCACATGCCTCTGGTGCACGCCTTCACTCGACAATCTGACGCCTGGTCCGCCTGTCAACGCCGACATCTCTCCGCCGTGGCTGAATACAATTGCACCCTTCAATACGTCCCTGGGAAAATGAATCCCGTTGCCGATGCCCTGTCAAGAAACACGTTGGCTGCCGTTCAACTGGGATTGGATTACAACGCCCTGGCTGAAGCCCAACGACAGGATCCAGAGTATCAAGCATGTAGGACATCCTGCACGTCCCTCCGTTGGGAAGACTTTCCCCTCGAAGACTCCAACACCACCCTCCTCTGTGACGTCAGTACTGGTAGACCGCGACCTTGGATTCCTGCTCCCATGCGACGGCAGGTGTTTGATTTCATTCACGGCCTTTCACATCCCTCGTGCCGTTCTACTGCACAGCTGCTGAAGGCAAAGTTCATTTGGCACGGCATTTCTAAGGATGCTAAGGATTGGGTCCGCGCCTGTACTTCTTGCCAAACTTCCAAAGTACATCGACACATGGATTCAGGAGTGGGCATCTTTCCTCAACCTCAGCGTCATTTCACACACATTCACGTCGACGTTGTAGGCCCCCTACCCACATCACAAGGACATCGTTACCTGTTTACCGTCATCGACCGCTCCACTCGTTGGCCTGAAGCCATTCCCATGGAAACTGCAACATCCGCCTCATGTACATCTGCCTTACTCTCTGGATGGATTTCATGATTTGGTATCCCTGAGCATATTACTTCTGACAGGGGAACCACTTTCACCTCTCAATTGTGGACATCATTAGCGAATCTCCTGGGCATCACCCTATATCAGACAACGGCCTACAACCCCTCCGCCAATGGAATGGTTGAACGTTTTTATCGCACACTCAAAGCAGCTTTGATGTCCCGCTGCAAGGATTGCAACATGTTTACTCAGCTTCCCTGGGTCCTCCTGGGACTAAGGACCACTCCTAAAGACGCCCTCGACGTCTCAGCAGCTGAAATGGTGTATGGCGACCCGTTGGTCGTCCCTGCCGAGTTTTTTCCTTCTACAACCTCCTCCGACGATCTACAGCGCATACGTCACGTCTTGGGAAAATTTACTCCATGCCGCCAGACTTACAAGCCCCCAGCGAAGCATCACATACCAACAGACTTGCATTCTGCAACGCACGTCTTCCTGCGCAACGACACTACCAAGCCACCGCTAACGCCCCCTTACACGGGTCCTTTCCTTGTGATCCGACGCAGTCCGAAAGCATTCCTACTAAACATTCGTGGCAAAGAAGACTGGGTCTCCATTGATCGTCTAAAACGTGGTTATCTCCTGCCAGATGACCCGCCTACAGTTCGCCTCTCTAGATCAGGGCGCCCTATTTAACATGTACAGTATGTCATTTTTAGGGGGGAGCAATGTACCAACCGTGTTTCACACGATCGTACATAAATTATTTTTTATATATTATGCTTGTATCTGCGCTCTTCCCTCGCACTAAAAAGAACCAGAACAAACATGTCTATGTGTCGCCTATGTAACATTGTCATTTCTCGAACATGTATTTTCCTGTTGACTTGAGGTTTTGTATACAAAGGAGAGTGTTCTTTAATAATACAACTCAGTTGATTGCTTCCTGCCTTTGAGTCACAACCCTTCTCTCGGCTCATCACAATCCACCAAAATGACGATTGCGCATGGGAATTTCTTCGAGGAAATTATTATCTGTCAACAATTGTTTACATACATCAGCTGCTGTAAGTCTGTGATAGAAAGTCAGTAACAAAAAGACATTCCAGGCAATAGTGTTCCAATGTGTTGGTGTTAGGTGCGTTGCATAACCTACAGGAGGAAATGTGGGGAACTCCATCTTGCTCAGCCACCTGCCAAACTGTTTGCCAAACCAGCCGGAGAAGAGTACACATAATGTTATATCAATGAACCATGAGTCCATTGCAGCAATATTTGTATTGGAGAGGAAGGAAGTGGTCATAGAGCTGTACTGATACACTGGTTGTCCTCTTGGGATAACTATGACGATGGGTAGGTGAGCGGGCAGCCTTGCACTCCATTTTTTCTGCAGTATAGGAGAGATGGTGTGGAAATAACAGTGTCTGAAGGATCCAGTTGACACGCAGCCTCTACTGTTAGCCATAAGTCATATGCAAGAGAGAATCCACAGGAAGTGTACTACCAGTGAGCTCATGTTGTCTGTATCTAGTTGCCTAAATATTTGTGTAAGCAGGTGCTGGTATGGTGGTTTCTGTGATGAGAGGGCTTGCAGTTCTAACTGCGAGTCCCAGATGACTAAGCCGTTGTTTCTGATCCGTGTCTTTAAAATAACGGCATCTAGAAGTCCATGTAGTTCATAATACGCGGAGCTTAACGACTTTGGAAGGTGACAGCCTGTCCAGCTATCTGGCTGGGGTTCCAAAGGGGTGGTGAAAGCAGCACATCCAGCACTGCATTCCTGCTGCAAGGAACCATTAGTGTAAAAGTGATGGGCTATACTGAAGGACGAGGACGGTCTGTTAATGGTATCCAATGCACATTGCTGAAGTTGAAGTAAGTTAGTCTTAGCGACTGGAGTGTAAGCGATTACCAGCACAGGAGTTTGCCAGGGTGAAAGGTCTCTACCATGATGTTGATGTCAAGCCTCCAAATGCTTTTACAAACAGTACTGATTAGTATACGTTACCCTAGCGTAGTTGTGGACAAAGCACATCTAGATCCAAAGAAGTCCTGATGATGTGGGAATAGTGAGGAGACAGGTGAAGGTAATACAGGCATTTGGTATTGAGGTAGGTGACATTGGAGTATATTCTCTCAACAAGTCGAGAGAGATGGAGTTCATGTTGCATGTTTATAATTCTAGTGGAGGCTAGACAGCCTTGGATGAGTCTCATTGCTTAGTTCTGGAATTTTTCGAGAGGCTCTCGAGTTGATCTGGAGAGTTACCATAGTGCTGGGGAAAGATAATCTACCCCTGAGTGGATGAGGGCAATGTATAGGTTCTGGCAACTGACAGAGATACTCCTGCAGAATAATTAGCAAGCCATTAGTGAGGAGTCAAGCATTGCTGTAGCCAGGCCAGCAGATCTTGAATAATAGGGTTTACTCTCCGTCTTGCTGGAATGGAAGGTGTTATCCGCACTGACGCTCCCAAGTAAACATGCTGCATGCACAGAGGTACAACATCGTTCCCCATAGTAAATTCTGGCAGCTTCCTTGCTGGCCTGGGGGAGAAGATTCTACTTTTTCTTGGCGAGATGATAAGACAACAGGAGAATGATTCGTAGGAAGCATTGCAAGTGATCCAGAGATCTTGAATGAATACATATATCATCTTCATAGCAAGTGATGATTTTATCATCAATGTCAGGAAGCAAGGAAAGAAGGGGACAAAGGAGAGTATCAAACAAAAAAGGGAGTAACTATTCTCCCTTGTGGAGTACCGAGGTCAAGTTCATTTGCAATGCCCAATGCTCCCTTAAACAGCCCAAGAGAGATTCTATTTTGTAGAAAAGCACGTATCCACCTCAAAAAGGTTTGCTTTGATTCCAAAAACTGGTCTAACATAATGTCTCTATTTACGATGTTAAATGTACTTTTCAAATCAATGAAGGCTACAACACTGGTTAGGGAAAAACGAGTGTGAAGCTCCATGAGACAAGGATGTGTTACTCGGAGTAGTAAGCCATATACTCTGGACGAAAGCTTATGTTGCACCTGGAACATAAAGTGTGAGAGGAGAATACATTCAAATACTTTGCAAAAACAGGAGGTGAAGGAGATAGATCGGAATTTGTCATTGCCAAGCTTGGGAATGGGCACAATTGTACTATAAGTCCACACTAGGGACGCATATCCCAAGCAGAAGTTGTAGAGCCAGAGGAGAGGGATGCCAGGTACTTTTTTGAGTGTGCAAAGGGCTTCAGAGGTTATGTCATCATCACCAGGGGCTGACTTCCTACTCCTTGCTAAGGCTCTTCGTAGTTCTTTCTTAGTTATGGGTATATCGTCCATTTCATCAGTGCTCAGTAAGGTTGAACTAGGACAGAGGGCAAGGTGGTTTTCTTGTGAGGAGAGAGAGTCTTGTATCTGAGCTGGAAGATTGAAAGAGTAATGGTTTGTAAGTGTGTTGACCACTCCTTAATAAAGCCCTGTGTATCTTGAGTAGGACTGTAGTGGAGGATACTTCGGGGCTTCTTCTTTACAATCCTGTTGATGAGGTGCCACATGGAACCGATGGTTGTTTGATGGTTGATGCTGTCCGTTGGTTTGACCAGGAACCTGTACATAATGCTGTAGAGCAATTAGATCATCTCTTGATAGTTGATGCTGGTGCAGTCTCAGGATTTGGTCGTCTTAAGAAGGCAAGACCGTCATCCATTGCCTTCTCTGCCTGAGAAATTCAACTATCTAACATCATGGTAGTGCAACACCTGATATGAGGCTTTCTGATGTATCGCGTGTGGATAGCGTGTGTGGTGCTAATAACTAAGGAGTAAAGTTTCTCAAAGCAGTGGAGGTCAAACGTAGGAAGAAGGTCAGTCATATATGAGATATACATGGGATGGTACTTAGGTGGGATTGTGATGCAAGTGCAAGTGTCTATTCCAGTATGCGTAGCGGGAAGGGAAACGTGGATGCTGACACTAATGGGATCAAAGAAGAGTGTAGGCACCATTGCACACTTGACTCGGGATGGGATGAGTCCACAGGTCAAGATGTGATCCAAAGTACCACCTCATGCATGCGTAGATCCACCATTGTCCCAGGGTGTTGGTTGATTTCGACGAACATATTAGAGAAGTCAGTTCCCGTTGCAGTTCACAGTGACCGCAAGATCTTCCAAATCTGGATGACAGGTGTTAAAATCTCCCATGTAAACTATATCACAGAGGGTGGGGGCTGGAAGGACAGCTGTATTTATCCTACATGGTGCTGCATATACGTTTCACAGTTGTATGGTGCTTCTGCCAACAGTAATCTCAAATAGTTGACAAGTTGTATCTTCATCCTCAGAGTTAGGAGAAGTCTATGCTAGATTGAAGTGTGTATATAAGTGATGAGGCCATGTTTTCCTAAATGGACGCAGGACACAGCCAGTGAGTAAGAGAGAGGCTTCCCTGGGCTTGGGTTTACCAACAAAAGCTTCATGAATTAGAACAACGTCTGAGTGGTGACTATGTATAATTCCCAGTTTTGCCCAGTGTATAATACCACAGCCATTCAACGATATGATATTAAGCTCACTTAATTATCGAACATATCCCTTGATAGGATGGCAAGAAGACGAAAAGGCAGCGGTGACATGGGCATGAATGGGTGGCACATCACATGGTCAATGTCCTGCATGGGGATTAGTAACACTCTCAAGATGTGTAGCAAGAGTGTCAGGTTTCTCAGTGAGAAGCGACTGATGTGATACCAATTTGCTCAGCTTCAACCAGAGATTGTAGTGTGGTGTCATTAGTAGCAAATTTAGAAGTCAGATGGTCAAAGGAGGCTACAAGACTGTCGATGGAAGTGTCAATGCTCTCCAAACAAAATTCAATGGATTAAAAATTTGATATATTTTGAGTCACACCGAGACTCGAGGACATCTACAGCATTTCGAACTGTAGATACTTGCAAGGACGCAGTAACAGTGGGTTCGATTAATGGTGGTGGCAGCAGCTGTGTAATGATCTGGTTCATTACAGTGCGTGATCACCTGTCACTGCCATGCAACACATTGACTCCAGGATCTTTACATCTCGGGAATTTCCAATGTGAGGTGTCTGGTGTAGGTAGAGGTAGCGAGCCTGATGATGCTGAGGCAGTGTCAACCACCGTGGGTAGTACAGGGTGGCGATGAGGGCAGGTCTAACCATCATGCTCAGCAGCACAAAATGTACAATTTTCAGGGGTTACACAGTATCATGAGATGCGACTGATGCCCCAGTATTTGAAGCTTTTTGTGTAGTTTCCATGACGGTAGACAAGGGTATAGGGAGAAGTTAACATACCACAGGGGCAGGTCTGAATGGCACCAAGTAATAATACGATTGATGGATTTCCCATTCTGTAGGAAGCAACTAAGTGTACACTTTCCTCAGTTTCTTAGCTAATGAAGGCTCTACATTCATAGGATATCGAGTGAGGAGAGATGCAGGGAACTTACAGGGCCTGTTTACAGCATCTTGAACACCTAATACAGGTGACAGAACCTCGCCTTTATCAACTGGTGTATTAGCAACGTCCGTATCCGAGTTGGTTTCTCTGGCACAGTGACGTAGTCATGACGAGGATACCCACGTCACACACACTGCACTGCGCATACGTGGTTTAAAAAAAAACTTTTAAACGTAGTGGTATGCTATGTG
>NC_090733.1:101024370-101026870 GCF_036898095.1 Palaemon carinicauda | reverse complement strand
TATATATAAAAATATATATATATATAGATATACATATATATATATATATATATATATATATATATATACATATATATATATATATATATATATATATATAATGTAATATAATTACAGAGCATACATATACACACATATATATACATATATATATACATATATATATATGCATATATATATATATATATATATATATATATATATGCATACATATATATATATATATATATATATATATATATATATATATATATATATATATATATATATACACACACTGACGTATATGTCCTTAAATGTGTAGTTACAAATGTATAATTTCTTAATTTACGCAAAGACTTAGAGTTATGAAAAAGTCTGAAGTCTGCCTTTGGGTAAGCGCAAATTCATTACAGTCTTGCCTAATTCACTTAAAGAGCATTAGACATAATGAGGGATTAGGCGAGTACCTAGACCATTACAACACTCTTAATGGAGATGCTATTAAGAAATTGGACATAATTCTCTCCGAGTTTTGCATGGAGAGAGAGAGAGAGAGAGAGAGAGAGAGAGAGAGAGAGAGAGAGAGAGAGAGAGAGAGAGATACTCTTATGATAAAAAATATAATTTATTACTATATACAATATAAGGCAAGTTAACATTTATAAAAAAAAAAGACAAAACATATGAGATTTTCCTATATTTCAAAGTACTTTTCTTTGGAATATGTTAAATAAAACTGACATATACTGCTTTATAGACGATTAATCGAATCTAAAGATTTTATCAACTGTGAATAAAATAGTTTTAAATTTCGTAATTTTAAAGTTGATAAATATTCAATCTTGATTATAAGACAATGAGCTTAACTCGGCGAAACTGACATTTCATTAAAAAATAAGAGTTATTAAAGAAGAGAAATTATACGAATTCTGACCCGTATGATAAACAAAATTGTAAGTAAATTTTGGGTATTATTTCGTAATTATAATGTTGAGTAGGCCTACATAATATGATCCTAAATCAGCGTAACTGAATAGAAGAACTTATTAAAATTCTTACCTGTTTAATATATATAAAATTGTATGTGAATATGATTATTGTTTTAAATCTCGTAACTATAAATATGATGAATAATCAACCTTAAATAGGCCTACAAAAGATGAGCTTAGCTAAGAAAAACTAAACATTCACTGAAAATATGAAGTAATTAAAGAAGGGAAATTATATTAATTCTTACCAGACACACTTGACATGGTGATTAACTGCGACACGCTGACGTAGAAATATCCCGAGACCAAAGCTATAATCCAAAATTTCCTGTCTCTGGATATACGATACAACATTCTTCTCACAGCCATTTCTTGGGGAAAAGCTTTAATCTATTTCTGAAATGAAAATTTAATCTCAAAGCATTGAAATATTGATATTTAGATTTTAAGTTTTCATATATTAGTCGCATGGAAACGTACTAAAGAAATGAAAATGGTTAGTCAAACTTTTCCATGTCAAAATATTTGGAATATATTTTATCATAACTTTATTGTTTATCGGACATTCCTTTAGCCTATATATATATATATATATATATATATATATATATATATATATATATATATATATATATATATATATATATATATATATATATATAAATGTAAATGTAAATGCTAATAAAAATACAAATAAAAATGCAAATATAAATATAATGTAAATATAATTGAATATGAAAATAAAAAAAAAACATATAGATATAAATACAAATTTATATAAATACAAATACAACTATATATATATTTATATATATGTATATATATATACATATATATACATACATGTATACATATATATATATATATACATATTTATACATATATACTTACACACACACACACACACATATATATATATATATATATATATATATATATATATATATATATATATATATATATATATATATATATATACAGTGATGCCTCGCTACACGCAAGTAATTGGTTCCGTAAGGGCTTTCATGAAGTGATTTTTTCGTGTACTGAGTCGCCTTTTACATGTAAATAGCCTAATTCATTCCAGACCCTAGAAAAACCCCACAATATATGATTATGGAAAGGGTATTCGCCACTAAGCAGTACTAGATATATGAAAAGTACTGTATTTTGATCATTTAATAATGAATTAATAATAATAATCTCGAAAAGAAGTGTTTAATTAGAACAAACAGTGAATATAAAGTAAAACAATTGTGGAACCTTACCTTTAAAGTGAGGTGATGTCCGAGAGCGAAGTATGGGGCGGTAGAGGAGGATGAAAACGGTGGAAAACGTTTACGTATAAGTGGCAGAATATTTAAATACTCAACTTTACAAAACAGATTTATAAATGACAGAAAACATCAAAAATTTATTTTAGGAAACACATCCATAAATGATAGGAAATATTATCACTTAAATATACGATAAACTTAAAATAAAATTTCTTTTTATTTTCCTTTTTCTATTTTTTTATTTTACATATT
>NC_090733.1:100999370-101014370 GCF_036898095.1 Palaemon carinicauda | reverse complement strand
TTTGTTTTCCTATTACTAGCTAAGCAATGGACTAGTTGGAAACGCAGGATGCTATAAGCCTAAGGCCTTTAACAGGGAAAAATAGCATGGCAAAGAAAGGAAATCATAAAATATATTATCAATAAAACAGGTAATGAACAATAGAATAAAATATTTTAAGAACCGTAAGAATATTATCAGACTTAAAAATAAACAATCTTGAACTTAATATAGAAGGAAATCATATTCAAAATGAAATAATTAGGGCACTCAGTCACTGATTTTCCTTTTGTTCCTACTGTCCAAACGCACAAGAGCTACTACTGTATGTATGTATGTGTGTAGGTATATATGTATGCACACACACACACACACACACACACATATATATATATATATATATATATATATATATATATATATATATATATATATATATATATATGTACAGTATATATATATATATATATATATATATATATATATATATATATATATATATATATATATATATAAATTTACACACACACACACACACACACACACACATATATATATATATATATATATATATATATATATATATATATATATATATAAATTTACATCTATATATATATATATATATGTATATATATACAGCATATATATATATATATATATATATATATATATATATATATATAAATTTACTTCTATATATATATATATATATATATATATATATATATATATATATATATATATATATATATATATATATATATATATATATATTGATATTAGGATAATCGAAATGGTAGATTCAAATGTGTTTTTGGAGTAAACTCAACAAACGATGGCAAGGCGAGAGAGTAAAATGAGCCAAGCATATCAAAAGCGAGCAAGCAATGTGGAACAAATTTTGATTGTATATGGATGTTAAGGTGGGAACGTTAGAAGATATTGTTGGGCTAACTGTAGTTTATTGACGTCAATTGGTGTTTGGAATGTGAATAACAACAGTTAAAAGCTTTTAAACTGATCTGTTTGCGTAGTAACAATTCGATTGGAATTAAGATATTATTATAGTAAGAAATGAATTCGTAAAAAGCTAAAATATTGGATCAGAATATTTTGAAAAGGTTCTCTCACATGGATGCAATAAACGATAATAATCTAGAGCAAAGATTATGTAATGCAAGTGTAACGAAGCGAGAGGAGAGAGAGGAGTGGAAATTATGAATAAATGGCGTAATATGAATTGAAAATAAGGAGCATTAATATCAAAGAAGTATAGGGGTGCATATGAAGGTTCGACCAACTGTTGAAAAGGCTTCGGTATGGAGGTATGAAGTAACGGAGGTTGTTGAAATTTTGCTCTACAAAGTTCATCTACTGAATAGAATGATTAAGTTAGGTTCTAGACATAATTTTAGAATAGTTATAAATACGAATAATTATTATTGAGAGAGAGAGAGAGAGAGAGAGAGAGAGAGAGAGAGAGAGAGAGAGGAGAGAGAGAGAGAGAGAGAGAGAGAGAGAGAGAGGTGGTGGTAATCAGATCTGGTGTTATCCGAAAGAAGCTAACATTTCGTATACTCTTCGGCCTGATGCAAAACGTAATCATTCGACAAACACAAGAGCCAATTATGTTAGACAAGATATCCTATCCAACCTGAAACTGAAAAGGGGACATCGCAAAAGCTCTCTCTCTCTCTCTCTCTCTCTCTCTCTCTCTCTCTCTCTCTCTCTCTCTCTCTCTCTCTCTCTCTCTCTCTCTTCACATCTATTCCACAATAGTGAGAGAAGCTTTGAGCTAAATCCTGTCAATATAGTCTACTGCACGATCATATTCTCTCTGTTTTTGGGGAGACGTAGAAATCTCTTCACAAATCAAGGTTTTGTGAGGATGGTCGACTGGGAGAGGTTTGAGTTTTCCTCCCTACAAATTGAGATTTTTGGTTATAGTATCCATGCCAGAATGTGGTGAGATGCAGGATAAACATCATACACGAAGGATGCAAAAGAAAGTTTCTTTTAACACGTTCCTTCATCATCTCTTACGCCTATTGAGGCAAAGGGTCTCGATTAGATTTAGGCAGTCGTCTCTAACTTGTGCTTTTAACTCGGTACTCCTTCACTCACCATCTCCTATTGCACGTTTCATAAGGTAGTTCTCAGCCATGTAGGCCTGAGACTTCCAACTTTCTTTAGCTGAATATAACTGGAGGTATAAAATGAGAAGATGAATGACTATAGAAGATAATGTTTTGAAGGTGCAAAGTTGTGGGCGAGATAATCCATTTAAAGGTTTAAAGGCTGCTTACGAATGGCAGAGGCAAGGGATAGTGACATTGCCCTATCAAGGGCACCCAAGTTAGGACCAAGGTAGGCCAAGCAATGGCTGCTGATGACTAAGTAGATAGACTTATAGACTCCCCAAACTCCCCATCCTTAGCTCACAAGGATGGTAAGGTTGCAGACACTAAAGGCACTAACGAGTCTGAGCGGGACTCAAACCCACGACTGGCAAACACCAGGCAGAGACATTACTAATCAGGCCACAGTAACCCTTATGTAGAAGATTAGATATCAGATTTGAATACAAAAATTTTGATATAATGAACCATCGTAGTGGGAAGCATATCGTAACATGATGACCAGAAGGTGAATATGCATAAATGACTCTTAAAAAGAATATACATAATTTTTAATTGATTATATTGTGGAAAAGGTTAAATCAATGATAAAAAAATTACATACAATTTAAAAAAAAAAATAAGGAAAATTCCCAATTATTAGCTAACAAAATTACAGAAGTAACGATCATGGAGGCATTAAGAGATAAACATTCAGAAAATTGAAATAACAGGATATAAATGTTGAAGATTCTAGAGGGAATTATTTGCGAAGATCGTATCAGATTTGAATACAAAAATTTTGATATAATGAACCATCGTAGTGGGAAGCATATCGTAACATGATGACCAGAAGGTGAATATGCATAAATGACTCTTAAAAAGAATATACATAATTTTTAATTGATTATATTGTGGAAAAGGTTAAATCAATGATAAAAAATTACATACAATTTAAAAAAAAAATAAGGAAAATTCCCAATTATTAGCTAACAAAATTACAGAAGTAACGATCATGGAGGCATTAAGAGATAAACATTCAGAAAATTGAAATAACAGGATATAAATGTTGAAGATTCTAGAGGGAATTATTTGCGAAGATCGTATTTCGCCAAGAGGATGGAAAAGACAAAAATAGGACAACGTTTCATTCTTACGATTCGTGGATAGGTTCAGGCCCCACTTATAGATGGATATATTTTCACGACAAATTTAAAGTGTTCACAACTTCACCGTATCAGTAAGCTAGGGATAAGTGGTTAGGCGGAGCCAATGCCTGGGACTCCCTGATCCTAGCTAGGGTTGAGAGGGGCTTGGGTGCTGATCATATGTATATATGGTCTACCACGAGGATATTCTACAGTTTTTTTGTCTCTGCCACTCATGAGTTACCTTTATACAAGAATAAGGTAAAAATGTTCATGTGATGACAATGGGAAACGCTTTTCTTTAGTGTTTTAATTACGTTAAGAGAATAGAGAATTTGGGCTATTTGGAAAAGCGTTCGAAACCCAGAAGCTACAGGGAAACAAGTATTAGGGGAATTCTTCTAAGATAAGATAGGAAAGATAATGGAATGAAAGAGCCCCTAGAGGGAACTGGTATGATAAGGCTGGGTGGTGCAAAAAGTTGTCGGGGCCAAACAAAATATCCGGTACAAAGCATTATCGACTGATGAACGAACTACTGATGAAAATTTTTCGGATAATGTTGATCTGTTGGTAGTTTACTAGAGGTGAGAATTTTTAAGAAGTATAGGAAAAGGTTGATGTATTGGAAATGTTGCCAGACAAAACTAACGTCCAAAATTATCATGGGATTATTAGGCATCTTTATTAGAGCCTTAAATCTTATGGATTGTTCCTCTCAACTTGTTCCCTGTCTCTCTTTTCATATAAGACTCAATTCACCAACTCTCTCTCTCTCTCTCTCTCTCTCTCTCTCTCTCTCTCTCTCTCTCTCTCTCTCTCTCTCTCTCTCTCTTATTCTCATTTCTTACTCCCTCACTCTCTATCTCTCACTTATTCTCTAAGTTACTCTCTCACACCCACTCCGTCGCTCTCACTCTCACTTTACTCCCTCACTTTACTCTCCCTTTCTCTCTCATCCTCCAATTTACAGAGACCAAAAGAAGAACCTGGTAACTGGAGACCTGTATGTCTAACTCTAGTGCCTTGAAAATTTCTTCAATCAATTACAGTAGATTCAATAGTAAAATAGAATAAAAGATCTTCTGATAGACACCAAACATGGCTTTAGATAAAAAACATCCTTGGTGAGAAATCAGTTGGAATTTTTCCGCAACATGCCTAGCAGACATATATGACAAAAGTAGGGCAATAGACATCATATACCTAGACTTTCAAAAGGCTTTTGACAAAGTCCCTCATAAAAAAAAAGCTAAAATTAGAGCACTAGGCATCGTTGATGAGCCAGTTGAATGGATCGAAAATTGGTTAAAAAAAAAAAAAACAGAAAATAGAGTTGTAATCAATGGAAAACCCCAGATGGGCAGCTGTGCAAGTGGAGTACATCAAAGATCCACCCTTGGCTCATTACTATTTCTGCTTTACATTAACGAGATAGATTTAGGATTAACTAGTAGAATAGCCAAATTTGCCGAAGATATAGGACAAAACGCTACGAACTCAGGAAACGTAGAAGCCTTAAGAAGGGATCTAATAAAGTTGAAAGAATAGTCCAGAAAATGGGCAATGCCTTTCAACAGTGGGAAATGCAACATAGCTTATAATAACCCACAAACAGATTACTCACTGTTGGATAATGAAATAGAAAGTATGGGCCCGGAGGAAGATCTTAGCATTATTACTAGCAAAGATTTGAAATTCACCAAACAGAGCAATAAAGTTGAAAAGAAAGTTCAAGAATAATAGGTTACATAGAAGATAGAAGGCACTGTACTTCAGTTGTACACACCACTAGTAAAACCAATTCTGGACTCCAAGTACTCAGAAGGATATAGACAGACTGAAAGCAGGACAAGTTAGGGCCACCAAATGAGTTCCAACACTAAGGCAATTTGGATATAGACGAAGGATGGAACTTTGGAACTTATTTTTCTACAAACTCGACGACTAAGGAGACGCATTCAGAATTCCTAAAGGAATAATAAATGTAGACTATACCATTCTATTCTATTCTCTCTCTCTCTCTCTCTCTCTCTCTCTCTCTCTCTCTCTCTCTCTCTCTCTCTCTCTCTCATTTCCTTTGTTTAGATTGTCCAGATTCCAATACACTTACGGTGTCATATACATCGGTGGGCTTTTGAGACTCCACTAAAAAAAGTATACATGCAAGTAACGGTCTCTCTCTCTCTCTCTCTCTCTCTCTCTCTCTCTCTCTCTCTCTCTCTCTCTCTCTCTCTCTCTCTCATTGTATCATAGTCATGGGTAGGTTTCCGAATGACTCTACTAACAATTCCTTTTTTTTTCTCCGAAGTTCTCGAGTAAAGTAACCACACGATGTTCACTTTTCGATTAGGTTTTTATCATCAGCAAAGTTAACGAAGGACATCGTCGATTGGTGTCAGATGTATTTGTAATAAATTAATGTTTTATACATAAATGCAAGGGTTTCTTTTCATGTAACATTCCACGTGTGATGCTTTGCACGGAAAGGTCAATAAGTAAAATACTTCAAATGTAATTGAATATTTTGTTAAGACGTCTTGATAGATTCACAGTAGGTATAATTATGTGTTATGTTCCTCGTTTCATGAGGGGCGGGAGCGTGCTATTCTTATTACGATGTATATTTTTTTTTATATAATTTTGCACTACTATGTCTGTTAAACAACTGATGTTTATACTATCAATGTTTTTGCCAATCAAGTTTTTGATATGTCCATTTCTGCCGTATACGAAATCTACATTTACAAAATGGTTTGGATATCGGAAATATTTCAGGGTATTCGTCTCATTCCTTTTACACAATATGAAAATTATAAAATTATTTGATCTAGAATTCTCAACCCCAAGTGGGGAAATAAGAATATGATTATTTCACGAATCCTAATCACATAAATAATAACTATATACAGTAATTTAAGACTTTTTGAAAATCATCTCTATTCTCATTTAATGCTATCTTATCCTTATTTATAAATTTCTATTCAGTAAAGTATGACTAAACGTAAAGATTAATGCAAAGAAAAAAAAATATCTTAAGGCAAATCTAAGTTGCTTTTATCTCGTAATCACCTGAAACATTTCGCGGTATAAAACAGATTTCCATTTTGAACTTTTTATCTATACGTGCATTTATCCTGAACCATCCCATTTCCAAAGGATCTCTCTTGGCCTGAGCCTGTTTTGCCTTTGATCCCAGATCGTTACAGGGCCAACTATAATCCGGCCATTGACTCTTCCGATGTTCCAGGATAATCTGATTATGGATTACTACCCCAGTCTGCTGCATCCTCTGTCTCTGTTAACGATCAGCGAAATCCTTTTTATTCCGCCATATAGAATAACGACTATTTATGATATGTTCAAAGAAATTCACGATATTCAAAGGGAGTAAACAAAGAAATTTCTTGTCACCACCTTCATTATTCTTCTTTATTGCATTGATTGTCAGCATGAAAGGAAGTCATCGGATTCAACAGAAAAGGGAACGTAACACGAGACAAAAAGGAATCGTTATGTTCTTTTTATCTCCCGGACAGAAATATAACTGACGCAAAACAAATATTCTGTGCTAATTTTCATACACAAAGCTTTGATAATGAACACCCTGACGTCAGCTTTGAATAAGAATTTTTATTTGTATGCTTTTAACCTCTGTGTGTTGAATATATAATTTAGAATATTTAGACAAAACTATTTAATTACCGAATACAATCGGAACGAACTACTTCTATCTATAGCAGATTTAACATAAAACTCTTAGCATGACATTCACGAATACTTTATGGAGTTGTTAGGGACTCATCTAGATATTATTTGACTATAAACCTGTGTTTTTAACATATTTTTAACAGACTTAGCAGATGGTACTCCTCTGAAAAAAGACACTGAAATAAGTACAAGTTTTATAATTTCAAAAACTTTCAAGTGATTATTATTGTAAAAAACACACCAATAAAAAGTAAATGAATTCTTACAAGATACTATCGGAATATAAACACTTTTGATTACATTGGTTTCGTTCTGGATGTTACAACCGATCAACACCTTTATTGATTATTGAAAGCCAGTTGGTCGTGTGGCAAAATTGCTATTGCTCTTGAAACTGCTACGCACATGATATGGGTTCCATGTAGTTACAGGGAAAGGAAAGTTACACTATACCATTTAATTTTTATAGTACTATCAAAAAAGAAGGCTAAATGCCAGCAGGTTTAATGGGTTCACTAGGAGGAAGTATCACCACATAAAAAACCAAGTTAATTACCTACTTTGTAGTCATATAGCATAAAGAGTCCAATCAAAGTCTGGAATAACATTTGTAAAAAGTATTAGATTTAGAAGAACGCTTATCAATATTTACATAACTAAAATTTGTAAAACTATGATATCAAATAACTGAAGGTGTGAGGATCTGGTTCATCTGGTTTTTAGGACTGTTTTAGATTAAAGTAGAAAATAATTAGAAAAAAACAGATGATAGCTTCAAACTATTTGATTAATTAGCATTAAGATATTATATACAATAATTCAAGTGCATAACAAATAGAAAACTTCAAACTCTAGCTTCACTTTTGACTGGTAACTGAACTTATAGGTTTACGATTTGTATTCATGTATATAAATATATGTATATATATATATATATATATATATATATATATATATGCATTAGTATATATATATATATATATATATATATATATATATATATATATATATATATATACATATATATATATGCAAAAGAACCACAGGGAAAATGAAAATATAAAATATAAGACTAAGTCTTGACTAGTTTCGTGATAATTTTTCAGCAGTCCTCTGAAGAAGTATCCCGAAACTAGTCAGGACTTAATCTTATATTTCATATTCTCATTTTCCCTGTGGTTCTTTTGCATCTGAGCATCACGTTTCCCTGTGATTTTTACGCATATATATGCATATATATATATATATATATATATATATATATATATATATATATATATATATATATGTATATATATATATATATATATATATATATATATATATATATATATATATATATATATGTGTGTGTGTGTGTGTGTGTGTGTATTTATATTTGTACATTTATATAAATATGTATATATTTATACATATATACATACACATACAAACAAACACATATAAACATATATATAATGAATATATATACATACATACATATATATATATATATATATATATATATATATATATATATATATATATATATATATATGTAAATATAAATATATGCACGTTTATATATGTATGTATATATACACACACAAAACACACACACACACACACATATATATATATATATATATATATATATATATATACATTCATATATATACATATATATATATATATATATATATATATATATATATATATATATATATATTTATATGCATATATATACATATATATATATATATATATATATATATATATATATATACATATATATATATATATATACACATATATACAGTATATATATATATATATATATATATATATATATATATATATATATATATATATATTTACACACACACACACACACATATATATATATATATATATATATATATATATATATATATATATATATATATATATATATATTTACACACACACACATATATATATATATATATATAAACAAATATACACACATATCTAGTATATTTACATGTATACATCCATAAGTATAAATATCATTATACTAAAGTCCCGTGGTCTGGGAACCAAAATATATTATATATATTACAGCTGGCAAGCTACTAAATCTCGCGAGTTCCAAACTCACCTGTTTGTTTTAACATTAAATCTGTTACAGTTGGAAATATTAATACCCGAGCTCTGAGACAGTTATATAACTCCCAGACAGCAATATGTGAACACTGAATATCCAAAGGTCTCTTAAGTACACTCAAAACAACACTAGGTAATTATTATTAAGAACTAGTCAAACAACTTTTTACTTTGATTCTTTAACTGGGATACGAGAGAGTACTGTGAAAACACAGGTCATTAAAATAATACTCTCTTTACAAAAATAAATATATTCTTTAAAAAATTCAACAATCAGAAAGAATTTAAATAAAAAGAAATAAATCACTCGAAATGTTAAGTCTGAACAAAACTTACATTAAGGCAAAAGATGTTACGTTCTGAATATTACATAATCACTTGAATGAAATATTAATTTGGAATTAACCTTAGACTAAGACAAAAGAATTAAATACTTATGAAAATTATACAATCCCTTGTTTGACTTGAAATTAAATTTTACACAATTGATTAGTTTTGACACAACAAAATGGTTAACCTTATGATACAAATATACTTCACGTTTGTACAGGGCCAGTTACAAAAATTCTGAGAACTTTTTATAAATACTGACTATGTTTACAAAACCAGTTACACCAGAACTTTGAGATTTCACACTTGCTGAACAATTTGGAAAAAAAGAAAATACACCGATCTGATCTAGTACGAGAGGCGTGTGAGAGAGAGGGGGGATGGCTCTTTCACAGGACAGGCGGTTCTCATTTTCCCCTATGCATCCGAGGGGGAGCTTATATATGAACTTAGCTACTTCCAGAATATTCTAGGTCCGTAATCTGGAAGCTCGGGGATTGGCCTAAAGGCGTAAGGTTGCCAATGATTACTTTCTCGCTCAGTCACTCACTGTCCAGAGCAAAAGGCAACTCTTTTGGCTGATGTGTTTGACAGTAAACAGTAATGAGAAACTCTAACTTCCTCATTCCTGTTTTCCCGAGTTAAACTAAATAGTTTAGCTTTTCGATCTCGTGATATTAAATCTCCGTTGATGGACCTTGATGCTTTGTTTTTTATAAAGACTGCAGATTTCTTAGCTCCAAAGTTATCTGTTATTTTGCGCAAGTTAGCAAGAAAGGAGCTTTTAGCACTTCGTGGAGAATTGGTAATGTTACTCCACTATGTAAATCCCTTGATTGTGGTCAGGAAGTTCGTATGATTGGCCTTGATTTTAGTGCTGGCTTTGACTGTGTTAAACATGAGCCCCTTGTTTTCAAACTCAAACAGTTGGGAGTAGGTGGGTCGTTTCTTAGCATTATAATTGAATAGATCGCAAAGAGTTGTTGCTGATGGGCAACATAAGGAGTATAGGAAATTTGATATCTGGTGTTCCACAGGGTAGTGTTCTTGGCCCATTACTTTTCATACTATATACACATGACATATAATTTGGTTTAGAAAACAAGCTTGTTGCATATGCAGATGATGCTACTCTCTTTGCATCAACTCCATCTCCTGAATGCAGATTTAGCTAAAATTAGTGCATGGTGCAAACTATGAGATATGAAGTTGAATCCTACTAAAATTCAAAGTATGATTGTAAGTAGGTTAAGGACAGTGGCTCCTCAACATCCGGATCTCAGCATTGATGATGTTTCTTTAACTGTGTATGACTTTTAAAATTTTAGGAGTGATTCTTGACTGCAAATTAACTTTTGAGAAATTCATTAGGTCCGTGTTTTCTTTATTCGCACAAAAAATTGGCTTATTGAGAAAGTCTTTTAAGATTTTCGGTGATCAATCTATTCTGAAGAAGGGCTTTAATTCTTTCATTCTTCCTTGTTTTGAGTATTGTTCTCCTGTCTAGTCTACAGCGGCTGATTCTCATCTTAATTTGTTGGACAGAAACTTACGGTCTATTAAATTTCTTATTCCTGATCTAGATATTAATCTTTGCCACCATCCTTCAATTGGTTCATTATGCATGTTGCATTAGATTTTTTCATAAATCTGACCATCCTTCACATTCAGATCTTCCCGGACAATTCCATCCTGTTTGTAATACCAGGTATGCAGTTAATTCTAATAGCCAGGCTTTCTCCTTGATGAGGTTTAATACTGCACAGTATTCTAGAAGATTTATTCCCGCTGTGACTAAGTTGTGGAATGATCTTCCTAATCGGGTAGTTGAATCAGTAGAACTTCAAAAGTTCAAAATTACAGCAAATGTTTTTATGTTGAACAGGCTGACATAAGTCTTTTTATAGTTTATATATGACATATCTGTTTTGATAGTTTATATATGACATATCTGTTTTGATGTTACAGTTTTTAAAATATCTTATTGTAATTTTTTTCTCATTTCGTTTATTTATTTCCTCATTTCCTTATCTCACTGGTCAATTTTTACCCTGTTGGAGCCCTTTGTCTTATAGCATCCTACTTTTCCAACTACGGTTGTAGCTTGGCAAATAAAAGAAAATAACAATAATAGTAATAATATATCTATATCTATCTATCTATCTATCTATCTATCTGTGTATATATATATATATATATATATATATATAGATATATAAAATATATTTATATATACATATAGTATATATATATATCTATATATATATATATATATATATATATATATATATATATATATATATATATATATATATATATATATATACATATATATACATATATATATGTATATATATACATATATATATATATATATATATATATATATATATATATATATATATATATATATATATATAGGTAGATAGATAGATACATATAGATATAGATATGTATATATCTACATCTAAATCTATCTATCTATCTATCTATATATATATATATATATATATATGTATATATATATATATATATATATATATACATATATATATATATATATATATATATATATATATATATATATATATATATACAAATATATAAATATATATATATGTGTATATATATATATATATATATATATATATATATATATATATATATATATATATATATATATATATATATATTCATGTGTGTGTGTGTGTGAGTGCGTGCGTGTACGTGTTAGCAAAGGCAAGCGAGCGCTTGAATTTCCCGTTCAGTTTATGGTTACAAAATATCTCTACGAGCAGAGTTTCATCGACCGTAGCTTAATCCTTTTCAGAAAATTTCCTTTATTTTTTCAAAAAGAATAACGGCAGCTTTAGACTTTTATTTTCCTGCGGTAAGATTGTTTATAAATCGTCGGGGAGGGGGGGGGGGGGGGGGGCGGTGGATATTGCCAATACCCCAACCTATTCAGGCGAGAATTGAAAAGTCCAGATCGGTAGCGGTTCCTGGCAGCAATATCCCCAGTAGCGAAAGAAGCTTTCCGGTAAATCCCGTCATCTGAGCGTGTCGCACGATCAAATCAAATTCTTCCTTTTTACTGTTCCTTTAGTGTGCTTTTTATTCCTTGCACCTTTCTAACTTTGTCGGAGAGCATCCTCTATTTTTAAGGTCTATCTTTCGGAGCATTTGAATAACAATGTACAAGAACACTACCTAAACTAAACTTTCCCACCTAACCTAACCTACAAGACGTGTCCTTACGTACTTAACTAATGGGGCTGTTATAGTCAAACCATTTGGTGGTGGCCGCTGAAAATAGCTCTTTGCCAGAACTTATCGTGTTCGAACGTAAACACTTAGTTAATTTTTCCTTGAAGCAAGATTTCTATATAGACAAGTCGAAAACCTTTGAAAACAACAATAAAGGCAGATTAAGAGATTAATAGTAATAGGCTACAAGGATAAGTATCCTATTTTCCTTCACCCTTTCTTTACAACTGTACTTGCTGGAATAAGATCACCTTAAATAACATCAACATCTTATATATATATATATATATATATATATATATATATATATATATATATATATATATATATATATATATATATATATGTATATATATATATATACATATATATATATATATATATATATATATATATATATATATATATATATATATATATATATATATATATATATATATACATATCGTAAACTCACATCTAAGCATAAACCATGCATATAATGAGTTTGAAAGAGTTACTTAAAGAAAAGACTTTTCAGACCTTTTTGATTGCGCTGCCCTTGTCAGATACTTCATCTTTCACTACCGATATTTTCGTGTTTGTGGTCTGGTAACATCCGTCAATCAATGGTCTTTCATCTTAGAAGATTATGACTTCTTAAAGAAAAAGTCAATTCAATCTCTCTCTCTCTCTCTCTCTCTCTCTCTCTCTCTCTCTCTCTCTCTCTCTCTCTCTCTCTCTCTCTCTATATATATATATATATATATATATATATATATATATATATATATATATATATATATATATATATATATATATATATATATATATATATATATATATATTATGACTTTCCTTGGAGATCCTTTCCATAAATTGAATGCAAGGTTTTCTCCTCCTTCCACCAGTATTTTTTCAAATGTGGGGATTATCTTTCGTGCCTTTAAATTTTACACTGGTCTTCTTAAACATATTTGTAGATGTCCTCGGGAGTAGGATGATACTTTTTTCTTTCTTGGAATTTAGGTTTTTCAAATTCTTCTTGTGTGATCATTCGACGAACTATTATTTCAGTAACATTAGTGGCTTCAAACGCGTGGATACATGCTTTAGTTACATCAGTACAAGGGCCGCTGTTCATCTTCATTGTGAAATACTTTTTCACACTGTATACTGTTTCCACGAGTTGTTTAAGTTTCCAATCATTCAAATTTGATAGCTTATGCGGTTGTTGTTGTTGTTGGGGAATTAAAGCCAACACTTGTTGTTGGCACGGGCCTTTCCCTTGGTTGGCCCGTAGAGCTTATGCAGTCTTAAGCACTCTATTTTATACTCCAAGTTTAACCATTCTGGAGATTAAATATGGCTCACTGATTCTTTGCCTGATAAATTTACCCTTGTGACCTTCAAGATTTCAAACTCACCATCTTGCCAGAGTCTTATTACGACAATAAGATAAAACTGGCAAATAACCTGGGATTATAATTTCGAAAAAAGAAAATGTTTTTGGCTCCAATTATCATTATAGAAATGAAACATTACCTTATGAAATATATATGTTTGACACGAATAACAGGAGAGAGAGAGAGAGAGAGAGAGAGAGAGAGAGAGAGAGAGAGAGAGAGAGAGAGAGAGAGAGAGAGACTGGATTTAACTTCTGGTTAATTGTAGCTACCTCTGGGTAATCCTGTGGGATGAGTCAAAAAGGAAGGACTTATGTCGTAAAGCGCCTACGCTTTATCAGTTTCACTCCGTTTGGATGGATTGTGTCTAAGTATAGTGTTCTTTTTTCCTTAAATTGGTCGAATTATTTTGATACGAGTACGCTTTACAATGGGTCAGAAATCGACTCAACGGCCACGACAGATTGGTTTTACTTTAGCTCCTGTAATACCCCTTAGACGGCCGAATTCTTAGCAATAGGGTTGAAAACAAGTGTTATAGGCCTGGTTCTCATCATACATATACTCCTATATTTCGTTTCTGGTTTCCCTGAAAGGAATCTAGACGATAGTATAAAGATTCTAATTGCATATACATATGCATATAGATATGCATATACATAAACCTGGATCTGAGGAAGACCTTGATGTGCCCTTGAATGAATTTAGGCTGTTTGGAGTGGAAGCTGACATTAATAAAACTCAAGAGATGGAGAGACCGTAAACACGATGGAATAACTGCGGAAATAATATTAACCGAAATATATTATTATTTTGCGGAATGTGGCGTGAAGAGGCCAAACCTGATGAATGGGAGGTAGGAATGTTGGTGAAAATGGGAGAAAAAAAAAGGGGGGGGGGGGGGAGGGATCTGACAGACTGCAATAAGTACAATGG
>NC_090733.1:100984370-100994370 GCF_036898095.1 Palaemon carinicauda | reverse complement strand
TCTGGAAAAGTCTCGAAGAATACATATACCTATGTATGAATACCAGGCAAGCCAATATAGTGGTCTCACCCTATATTAAGTAAAGCATAGTTTGTAAAGAACCACTTCGTCAATATGAAATATCGACCAGTTCTCCGCACAATACTTGTATTGGACAAAGGTTTATATCCGCATAATAGGAAACTTGTAAATCCACCACCGTCCCCTTATGGGATGGAGTCCTCCAGTTAAGGGAAAGCATAAACCAATGCAACATAGCTTGCATAAAGGAACAATCTATTAGAATTATCCCAGATAAAGTACATAGAATGAATGCTCAATTATACCAATAAATTGACACAGGTGAAGGAGACGCAAGGTTCTAAAGAACAAGTTTATTGATAAACAATAAATAGACAGGTTAACAACAATTTTATATATATATATATATATATATATATATATATATATATATATATATATATATATATATATATATATATATATATATATATATATATATATATATATATATATATATATATATATATATATATATATATAAGAAGAGGATAACCCAAAACTTTAAGCACAAGTATGATAGTAAACAGAACTTGTTTATCTGGAAGAAAAAACATTATTGCCACTTTTAAGATACCGAGGTATCAAAGTCATAAAAGTCTGTATTACAAATCAATCACATTAGCGTTAGAAACGCTCGACACACATGTCTGCACTTATGCTAGGTTCACCTTTGGAAATGGAACAGTCTACGTGGGCAACTCAGTGCCCTCACTTAGTTTGTAGTACAGTATGTAACTACACACTCACCCTGGAATTAATCGTCCCAATTAAAACCACTGTTCCTCGCAGAGTTAAACAGTAGGGTTAACGACGCGACCCACTGCTACCACAGATCTCTTTAGTTCCTCTACTTGCTTCGCATAGTGGCGAAAGAACAATCTGGAAGACTTCCAGCCAGTGTATGAACGGAGATGCTCAAAATCCATACAATTAAAGAAATTTAAGGATGAGGCAACTTTCCTCGGATCGTGACCTGCGGGTGTACTGTCAGGATCCACTCTGCGAATAAAATATGTGATTTTTGCTCTGAGTTGATTCAGAGATAAATTTGAGCCTGATGTTTCTCCCCTGAATAGTTGACCACCCTTGAAGTCTGAAGTTCTACGAAGATAGACCTTTAGGCATTCTACTGGACATAGAGATGCATCTTCTTTCAGAGGGCAGATTCTCCAGGGACCCCACCTGTTGGTTGGTAACTCATTCTTGGCGAGAAACGTAGGATCCGGAAACAGGTTCAGTTCTCCCCCATCCAGGAACTGAACACGACCTGCCTCTCTCGAGAGGGCTACAATCTCACTAACCCTGGCCCCGGCCGCGAGTGCAAATAGGAAAATAACTTTTTGGGTCAAATCCTTTAACGCACACTCCTCATTGCTCAACAGAGAAGCGAAATGAAGAACTTTATCTAAAGACCATGAAATGGGGTTTGGAGGTGCTGAAGGTCTGAGCCTAGCGCAGGCTTTCGGAACTTTATTAAAGATCTCGTTAGCGAGGTCGACCTGGAAGGCATATAGAATGGGTCTTGTCAAAGCAGACTTACACGCCAAAATGTTAGCTGCCAACCCTTGACCATGGAGGTGGATGAAGAAAGATATGCAGAAGTCTGTCGAGATCTCCTGCGGATTCTTCGCCTTGACAAAGGCCACCCATTTTCTCCAAGATGACTCATATTGCCTTCTAGTAAATTTGCACTTATATTCCTCTAGGAAGCCTATGCTGGCTTTCGAAATCCCGAAACGCTTTCTCACCGCTAGGGAGAGAAAATCATGAGCTGCAGGGTCCAGGTTTTCTGTAATGAAGCGCAGACAGTCGACTTCTGGACTCGCTGGGTCAGAACTGGATCTGGTAGCGGTAGAAACTTCAACCGTAGTTCCAATGCCAGGAGGAACCACACGCTGCTCGGCCACTTGTGGGCCACTATTGCCGCTACCCCTTTGAAGGATCTCAGTTTGTTGAGGACCCTCAACAGAAGGTTGTGAGGAGGGAACAGATAAATCCTGGACCATCTGTTCCAGTCGAGGGACATCGCGTCCACTGCTTCCGCTAAGGGGTCCTCGTACGGGGACACGTACAGGGGCAACTTCTTGTTGTCTTTCGTCGCAAAGAGGTCTATCTGCAGTTCTGGGACTTGATTCAGAATGAAGGAGAATGATCCTGCGTCTAAGGACCATTCCAACTCTATCGGTGTGAACCTGGATAGAGCGTCCGCTGTCACATTGCGGACTCCTTGAAGGTGAACTGCCGACAGGTACCACTTCTTCTTTTCCGCCAATCGGAAGATGGCCAACATCACCTGGTTGAGAGGTGGTGACCTAGATCCTTGTCAATTCAAGCATCTCACAACTACCTCGCTGTCCATCACCAACCTTATGTGGATCGAGTGACGCGGGGAGACTTTCTTTAAGATAAGGAGCACTGCCATAGCTTCTAGAAAGTTTATGTGAAAGGTCTTGAATAGCTTGGACCAAGTCCCCTGGACTTTTTTCCGTTGAGAGTGGCCTCCCCATCCCTCCTTCGAGGCGTCTGAGTGAATCGTCACCGACGGGGGAGGTGGCTGAGGAAGAACCGACTTCTTTAGATGTCTGGCTTGGGACCAAGGCCTGAGAAGAGTACGTAGCCGAAGCGGAACTGGTCTTCTCAGATCTCTTTGCGCGTTTGATGCATAACTTCTCCAAACTCCGGTTGCATCCTTTAGCTGTGTTCTTAGCACCGGGTCTGTCACCGAAGCAAACTGGAGAGAACCCAGTACCCTCTCCTGTTTGCGTCTTGATATCCTTTTGGAATCTAGAAGTCTCTTGACAGAACCCGCTATCTCCTTCCTTTTCTTCGCCGGGATGGAGAAACGGTGTGGCATTAGGTCCCAGTGGATTCCCAGCCACTGGAACTTTTGAGATGGAGAAAGTCGAGACTTTTTTCTGTTGATCTTGAAGCCTAGATACTCTAGGAACTGGATCACTTGACTGGAAGCTTGCAAGTATTCTGTCTCAGATGCTGCCCACACCAGCCAGTCGTCCAGGTAGGCTACTACCTGAATTCCCTTTAGGCGTAATTGTTTGAGAGCTACGCTCACAAGCTTCGTGAAGATCCTTGGGGCTATATTTAGCCCGAATGGCATGGCTCTGAAGGCGTATAGTCTTCGTTGTAGCTTGAACCCTAGGTAGGGGGAGAGTCAACGGTTGATTGGGACGTGCCAATAGTCGTCTGACAAGTCTATGGAGACGGAATATGCCCTCTTGGGCAGTAAGATCCTTATGTGTTGCAGTGTTAGCATCTTGAACTTGCAATTCACTATGAACTTGTTGAGTGGCGACAAGTCCAGAATGACTCTGAGTTTTTCCGAGTCTTTCTTGGGAACACAAAACAGCCTCCCTTGGAATTTGATGGACTTCACCCTTCGGATCACTTTTTTCTCCAACAGTTCTTGGATATACTCCTCCAGAACGCGGGTGGAGTGTTGGAAAAACCGAGGGCACAGGGGGTGGAGTGCTGTACCAGCTCCAGCCCAGTCCGTTCTTGAGTAGGCTGTGGGCCCAGGGGTCGAAGGTCCACCGATCCCGAAAATTCTGAAGTCTCCCTCCTACCGGCATCATCTCACTTGGACTGCAGTCCTGAGGTCTTGCCTCCCCGACTGCGACCACCCCTGAATCCCCTTCCCCTTGAGGGGCACCTAGACGAGCCTCTAGCTGCTCCTCTAGGCTTTGCTCGAAAGGAAGTTGACTGCCCTTCGAACGTTGGGGTGAATGCTGTGGACTGTGTCGACACAGCCTGGCGTACCCACTGGAATGTGGTCGGGGTTTGTGCCACCATCTGGGGCACTGAAGGCAATGGCAATTGCAGTTACTGTTGCTGTCTAAGTGGCTTGGCTGGCCGAGACTGTAGCCTAGTTCTCATAGTCTTCCTCTTTGGTTGAGGACCCTCATCCGGGGAAGACTTTCTTTTGATAGCCAGGCCCCACTTCTGGAGAAGGTTTCTATTCTCCGTAGCGGCCTTATCAACCACTTCTTTGACCAATTCGGTAGGGAAAAGGTCTTTGCCCCAAATGTTGGAGGAGATTAGCTTCCTTGGCTCGTGCCTCACCGTAGCCGAGGTGAACACGAACTCCCTACAAGCTCTCCTCGCCCTGACGAAGCTATAAAGATCCTTCGTCACTGTGGCCAGATGAGTCTTGGCCACTACCATGAACATTTCATGGACCTTGGGGTCACTTGCCATCGTCTCAAGAGTAGTCTGAAGAGACATTGAGGCAGCCAGTCTTTCTCTTGTCTCGAGCTCTCTCCGCAAAAGAAAGTCAGACAGCTTAGGGAGGTCCTCGCCGAACTGACGTCCGGCAATATCAGCCTCCAACTTCCCAACTGAGAAGGTAAGATGGACGTCCTTCCAGTCTTTGTGGTCCATAGGCAGGGCCAGCGACAAGGGTTTACACTCCTCCAGGGAGGGGCAAGGGTTGCCGGCCTCGACTGCTTTTAGTACAGCCGCAAACCCTTTCTGTAAAAAGGGGAAGGCTCTAGCAGGAGAGGACACAAAGGAAGGGAGCTTCTTATTCAATGCAGCTACCTTTGAGTTCGTGAAGCCCCTCTCTTTCATCGAGGATGAAAGCAAAGCTTGAGCCTTAGCATGGTCGATCACTATGACCTCCTTCGGCTCTGTCTCCTCCTTTGAAGCTGGTTCCTTCCTCAACCGGACATAGCAGTCCGGATATGACCCCTTGCTGGGCCAGAATTCCACCACCTCTAGGGGAACTGAACCCAACTTATCCGAGATGACGATCTTTCCAGTCGTCATCGGCATGTGCTCAGCATACCTCCACGGGTTAGCATCTGAGCACAAGGAAAGGTCTTTCACATTGAGCCTTTTCTGGGGCCCATGTGATGCTGCAAGCCTCTGCATCTGCAGTTCCATTGCAGCCGCCTTCTCCTGATTCTCCTTCTGCATTTGTTGGATCATTCCAACAATGGAGGAGAGGGCCTGTCCCAGCTCTACTGGGAGAGCGGACGATGTTGAAGGAATAGGCTCAGGGATCTGAACCGGAGTAGCCGACACCTCGTCGACCTCTTCCTCTACAATGTCTGGGGCTTAAACTTCATCCTGGGCTCCTGCCAGGAGGTCTTCCTCCAGACGCTCGGACACGTCAGACATCCTGTCGTCCAACTGGATGTCTTGCAAGGCGACCGCGACATCAGCATCCACCTGGATCTGAACTTGGGGGATCTCCTCTTGAGGCTGGGGAATCACTGCATCAGCTGATGCCCTAGGGAAAAGGTAAGCCCTCATCTTCTCACTTGGAAGATAAGGTCCAGAGGTGTTCTTCTGGAACCCCCTTACCCAGGTACGAAGCTTCTCCCTTGCTATATCCCTTGATTCCGCCGTCCTAGGGGAATCAAAGGCCTCAGTAATCAGGTTAGTGCACACGGTACATACCTGAGGGTCCCAATACTGGAGAGCACCCTTGGAGACAGCGCATGCTGCGTGCCTCCTACAAAACTCATGTCCGCAGAGGTTCTTACTGCGGACGTTGCAGAAAACACTTCCGCACTTCGGATGGTCCTCCTGTAAAAAGAAGAAATTTCCATGAGTATCAAGTGAACTACGTATCACTGGATATGCACAGTTTAGCATAACAAATCAGAAAGGAAAGACACACACTTGTGTTTCCTTCACAACCAATTGTTGCTGCCTTCCAGATAATAAAATCGTATCGTTAATCTCTCCTAGAGTAACCAATGAAAAGTTTCCAGAGGAAACAGGTGTAGCTCACACCTCAGGTATGATTTTAAAATACCGGATAATAGACAAGAAAGAACTCACTTTCTTATCTGTAAGGCAACACCAAAGGGCTGTGCAAGACAACACAAAAGTGTTAGAACACACAGTGCTGTACCAAAACTTATACTATAGTTTTCTTTCTACAGTATATGTTATACTGAAGAATACTGGTACAGTATAGAAGGTAATGTGCCGGCCGGCAAGTATAACTAGCTTCAAAGTATATTACTTAACAGCTATAAGGCTGCAGAACGCTGGTTCAAATGCATGTGTCGGCCGGCAGTAACTGCCAGCCGGCAACAGCCAATGTCGGCCGGCAATGACTGCCGGTCGGCAACTACACAAGGTAGTACCCGGCTGCCGGCCACTGCTCATAGCGACCGGCAGACAAGGGCTTGACAATAGTCGGCCGGCAAAGGTAAACAACCATTGCCGGCCAGCAGCAAAAGAACCAGAGGACTACGACTGCCCGGCTGCCGGCCTAAGAGGCCGGCAGCCGTGTCGGGTACAGCACTAGAAGAAAACAGAATGGATGCCGGGATAAGAGCGTAAACTACCTGCAAGCCCGGCAATCCGAAAGAGTGCATATAAGGAAGGGGAGAATCTAATTCAGGCTTCCTGACCAATGCCGTCTGGCTCTACAGGCAGACATGGATGAGGGACCAAGGGAGGTCCGGGCTGCACTCAAAGCAGAAGACCCTTGCCGGCCGGCAAACACTGCCGGCCGGCAAGAGACTGAGTCAATTCCACATCCTAACCTATCCTAGGTCTAGATGTAGAAAGACGTACAGTACTGTAATGGCTAGGCCATTACGGAGATAGAGGGGGAAGGGACAAAAGAGGGTCCTACCAACCTTGCTTTAGTGAAGAATCACCCGCAGCCAAGAAAACTCATCTTAGCCTAAGGGAGATCCAAGGAGGGAGGCCAGCAATACTTGCCAACCCCAACTGAACCAAAGCAAGGAAGGTGTTGCTACTCCCAGGGAAAGGATCTTATCCTCCCACCGAGAACAGCAACAAGGACTAGTCTCTTAGATCACAAAAGAAGGAATCATCTCGTACAGAAACCTTCGGCAGTGACCTAAGGAGGCTAAGCCTCCTATGTCTGTGTCAGGCCAGCGAGGGAGACTCTACCCCAAGCCAGACAAACACAGACTCAGACTAAAAAACTCTGATGTTCTGTCCCTCTCTGAAGCCAGACTTACTGGAACAGGGAGGTACAGTAACACCCCAGTATGGTTGTATCAAAAGTTAATTCAGATAAACCACTAGGGTTAAGCCCAAGGCTTAAACAGAGGGAAATGGATTGCATACCTTCTCCGAAGAAAAGAAAGCAACCGGGGAGTATGAGAAAGTATACTAAGGCTCCATAAGCAACTTAGCCTAGGCACCAAGAGAATCGATTACCTAAATCACCGAAAGTCACTCGTATACTATCTAGGAAATATTCAACATAATCTTAAATGTATAAAAAAAAAACAGCCTAAAGCTTCAATAAAATTTTAAAACACTCGGAAATCCAAAATCATGCAGGAAAGTACTAGGATCAAACGACTAGGCTACATGGCCTAGCGTAGGCCAGTGTTGGCGAATACTTCGCCAAAATAATACTAAAGCACGAGAAAGGAAATCCTATGTAACACTAAATAGCTAAAATTTATTAAAGCAAAACAACCGGGAATGTCGCTCTGGCTAACTAAAACTCATACCTAGCGAGCGACAGCGTCCATGACGCCTCCGGTAGGCAACGGCTCTTGTAACAAAGATTAATCCTATTAATCACTTTAAAATTTACCAAGAGCCTACATTTATACATAAAAGAAATGGTACTCAACTTATCAGAGGCCGACGAAGTTGGAGAAGCCATGAAAAGATGAATAAATCCAAGATTTGTGAGAAACACAGGAAAAAACACCGAGTTGTTCTTGCCAATTGACCCCTTCGATGTGTTATCTCTGTTTGGGGTGCAGATTGCCATGTGGCATGTCAAGAATACGTCCTCTGATATGTCGCGATATCCCTTTCATTAGGGATATTCGCTCCAGGAGTTAGAATTCTGGGTACCTTAAGGTAAATTCTCTGGGAATATCACCGTAGTTGTAATATACCCCAGGAAGCTACCCTATAGGAACTTCCGTCAGGACGACATGGCTTGAGACCAAATATATATATATATATATATATATATATATATATATATATATATATATATATATATATATATATGTATATATATATATATATATATATATATATATATATATATATATATATATATATATATATATATATATATATATATATATATATATATATATATATATATATATATATATATATATTCGTATATATATATATATATATATCTATATATTCGTATATATATATATATATATATATATATATATATATATATATATATATATATATATATATATATATATATATATATATATATATATATATATATATATACATATACACACACACACACACACACACACACATATATATATATATATATATATATATATATATATATATATATATATATATATATATATATATATATATATATATATATATATAGGTAGTAGGTTGGCCAGGGCACCAGCCACCCGTTGAGATACTACCGCTAGAGAGTTATGGGGTCTTTTGACTGGCCAGACAGTACTACATTGGATCCTCCTCTCTGGTTACGGTTCATTTTCCCTTTGCCTACATACACTCTGAATAGTCTGGCATATTCTTTACATATTCTCCTCTATCCTCATACATCTGACAACACAGATTACCAAACAATTCTTCATCACCCAAGGGGTTACTGCACTGTAATTGTTCAGTGCCACTTTCCTCTTGGTAAGGGTAGAAGAGACTCTTTAGCTATGGTAAGCAGCTCTTCTAGGAGAAGGACAATCCAAAATCAAACCACTGTTCTCTAGTCTTGGGTAGTGCCATAGCCTCTGTACCATGGCCTTTCACTGTCTTGGGTTAGAGTTCTCTTGCTTGAGGGTACACTCGAGCACACTCTCCTATCTTATTTCTCTTCCTCTTGTTTTGTTTTTATAGGAGATATTTATTGTTGTTACTCTTCTTAGAATATTTTATTTTCCTTTTTTCCTTTCCGCACTGAGCTATTTTCCCTGTTGGAGCCCCTGGGCTTATAGTATACTGCTTTTCGAACTAGGGTTGTAGCTTAGTAAGTAATAATAATAATAATAATATATATATATATATATATATATATATATATATATATATATATATATATATATATATATATACAGTATAAATATACAAATATACACATATATATATATATATATATATATATATATATATATATATATATATATATATATATATATATCACAAACACTTATTATTTACAAGTTTTCATATAAGTCAGAGATACTCTTTAGTATTGAAGTTGATCTCTCAGTGGAAATTCCTTAAATAAATATTTCAACCTGCAAATAGAAAATCTAGATAACCATTAGACCATTTCTGACCCGGCAGTATTTAAACCGGTCGATTTCATTACATGAACTCAGAATTAAAATCAATACATCTCCACCATTACAGCTGACTAGTAAGTATATACCACTTGAACATTTCATGGTAATTTATCACTAACACTTTCGAAATACAAGATTGTACCAGTTATGGTAATATTCCGAAGTAACACACTTTTTCACATACGTGCAAACATATACTGTATATATTGTACATGTAGTCAAAGATATGCAGACATATAAATAGAATACACATTTCTAAAGTTTTAACTTAAAATCATTCTGATATATAGATTATATTTCTGCTTCCTCGAGAAACTAATACAAAAATTAAATGTAAAGGGAAATTCACATGAGAATATACATCTAATATGACACAGGAAGTTTCCGAAATTATGTGAGATTCTGTTTTCATATCTAATTTCCGTTGTGGAAAAAAGAATCCCAGGCGGACATCACTAAGGAGCAAATAAATACCCAACTAATTAGGCAACTTTGAAACGTTACAAAAAAAGTTTGCAAATGAAAGTTTTCACTATTTTGAACTCCCGCAAAAAGTTCAGCAGAGACTTTTCGCTGAAAGTCGTTCCATGGGGAAATTTCTATAAAAAAAAAGACATGATACTTATTTTATACTCACCAGGCCTACAGCGAGTAGT
>NC_090733.1:100971870-100979370 GCF_036898095.1 Palaemon carinicauda | reverse complement strand
TTTGTAAGTTTTTTGTATATCATATCACATGGAAAAGAAAATCAGTGTATGCTGTGTGTGCGGGGGCTACACCCAAGGACCCCCTTTTTGAGGACAAATTTCAAAATTATTATAACCCCAAACCTCCTATGTTCACATTATCTCTGTCAAAATTCATTGCAATTGGTTCATTATTATTGAATGCAGTTTTAAGGAGTTTGTATTTAAGGGTCTCGTTGACCCCTCAAGTGGTTCTTCATCGAAATAAAAAATAGTGACGTTAGATTTCTAATTGTTAAATAAACATTTTCTCAAAGTTGAAGTCTACGGTATAGTGAGGTCCGATATGTTCTGAGATATAAGTTCTTTGGATTTTTTGGGGGATTTTATAAACTATACATTTTTAAAAAGCTAACATTACGAAGAATGCAAAAAACCAATGTTGCCAGAATTTTCGAGGTCATTTTGGCGGCCATTTTGGATTTCTAATAGGGCGACCACAAAATCTTATTTTTCTCTTATTTACTTATTAATTTTGTTTTAACTGTATGTGGTAAAATTCTATGCGTAAATTTATATCTGTAATCTATGAAGTATGCTTGGATAAATTCAGTATTTGTGTTTGTAATCAAATTGGTTTTATTGCGTATGTAAACTATGTTCGGCGATTGTGGCGTGTTGTTTTGTTGTGTATTGTTTTGTGTAGTTTTGTTCTGAGTGCTATGTTCTCAGTGGAATAAAGCCTTGCTGAAGGTTTTGTGATTCTTTTGTATACTATACTGTACTGATTATGATGAAATATGACCAAAAAAAAAAACTTTGATTTTTTTTTTTTTTACAGGTCTAATTTGAGCTGCAATGAACACTGTGCCTCTTCTGAGCAAGCCATGTGAAGAAGTAAAGGATGGGGGATCCAATTAACTGGAGACTGTGTATTCTTTGTCAACGTGGTGACAAAAAAGAAGGTCCTTTGGTACTAAAACCACGACTACTATGGGTTTCACAGACAGTGCAAGTGCGATTTTTTGCAATTCTTCTGTAACGAACAGTCGTATCAATACGAGATGTTGCTATAGGGTATTACACCCAGTGAGGAAATTTATAGGGGTATAATGAATCGTTAATTATCAATTATAAAGACACTTGCCCCTATACCAAAGGGCAAAATCTCAATCATCCAGTCACACAACCGAACAATAATATACAGATCCTCTACCTCCACCCCCTCCCTCCCTCTACTTTCATCCCTCACCTGCTCTCCCCCTGCTTCAAGCTATCTCTCTCCACCTCCACGCCATCCATCCCTCTCCGTTCTTTCCCTTCCCTTCATGCTCTCTTTCTGAGAAGGTAGCTTAAGTTGCAACTTATTTTATATGATTTTTTTTTATATCAAGCACTCTATCTATCTATCTTATCTGATTATAATATTTATTGTTGTAGATATGGAACAATTCAATCGGTTGTTACCTATCAGATGACTGACTGCTTTATTCACTGGTTTGCTCATCTCTCTCTCTCTCTCTCTCTCTCTCTCTCTCTCTCTCTCTCTCTCTCTCTCTCTCTCTCTCTATGGTATTGGTTATGTAAATAATTATTAGATTGATAGAAAAAAAATCGTAAAAAAATATGTTTAAATCAAAGCAACAATCAGAGAGAGAGAAAGAGAGAAGGAAAGACGTAGGGCAAGTGAGAGAAGAAAGGAGAGGGGAGGAAGAAAATGGGGGTTGGAGGTGAAGGGGGTTGTAGGCAGGCGGAGCTCTTCCAACCTGGTGTTCGTTTTCTTGCTTGGCTAATGAGTTTTGCCTCTTGGTATAGGTACAAAAGTCTTTATTATTTACAATAAATGATTCATGATACTCCTATAAATTTCCTCACTGGGAGTAATACCCTATAGCAACATCTCGTATTGATACGACTGTTTGTTACAGAATAATTGCAAAAAATCGCACTTGCACTGTCTGTGAAACCCATAGTAGGTTCTTATGTGACATGCTTGAATGCAGTCAGAGAAAAAGCCACTTACAATGATGGACAGTATGTGGAAATCCAGCGAAGACTCAAAGATGTTACCAGAGATACATTGAGTGAGCAGGGTGCAATATGGCACCGAAGCTGTTATCAGGAGGCAACAAACAGGAGTCGGATCGAGAGGGCCAGGGAACGCAATGAACAAGCTGTGAGTGCGACTTCAGCCACCAAGAAGCGTGGGAGAAAAAGAAAGAGTGAAGAGATTGAACAGCCATCTGAGCGGCCGGCCAAGTTCACAAGATCCAAGAGAGCTCCCCTGGAGAAGGATTTGTGCTTTTTCTGCCAAGAAGACACAGGAGAGCAGATCTTCAGGGTTTGTACGTCAGAGACAGGGAAACAACTAAGGTCAGCTGTGGAGAAGTCTGGGTATCCAGCCCTGGTAACAAGACTGAATACTTCTATCTCCCCTACAGATGCACATGCAATTGATGTTCAATACCACAAAGGATGCTGGAGAAGCAACGTGTTTCATTCCTTAAGAGAAGTGTCAGACCGAAGACACGACAAAAGGCTGTAATCTCAATGGGAGACGTAGAGACAGTGTACAAGAACATGCTTGGGGATGTCATGGCACAGCATTGCCCCACCTTCAGTCGAAAATGGTTAAAAGAATATATTCTGACTGAACTCCCAGCTGTGACATCAGTACTGCAAAAAGATCGTAGGAAATCAGCAGTGCTATACAACCCAACAGCCTGTCAAGAAGAAAATGTTCATTCAATGATAATAGAGGCTGGCAGCATGGACAATATGAAAACAGTCTTCAAGGCAGCCCAGATCATCCGCCAGAGTATTGTCTACTTCAACAAGGAAAGTGTCACAGATAATGATGACATCCCGGTATCAAGTGATACAACATGTGTCCCAGCTGAATTGTACAGCCTGATGAGATGGGTTCTGACTGGTCAGAGCCTGTGGAACATCTAGCAACTGAAGCAAGAACAGGGATCACAAAACATGATGTTTGGGTTGAAGACAGACAGGCAGGTCCAGTACAAGCCTTCAGGGTCAGGCACCTTTAGGCAGCACCGAACTAAAGAGAATCCCCAAGTGATCGGACTAGCGCTTTCACTTCACAGTGACACCAGGAGTAAAAAGTTGTTGGAGCTGCTCAACAGGCAAGGATTGTGCGTGTCTCATGGACGCACACTACAACTGGAGACTGCCCTGGCCAATGCTGTTGTGGAAAACACCAAGAATTTTGGGGGTCTCTATATACCTCCCTTCCTCAAGAAAGGTTCGTTTGTGTTCTTAGCAGCAGACAACATTGACTTCTCCGAGGACACCCCAGACGGCAAGTGTACTACACATGGTACCATAGTTGCGGTCTATCAAAAACGTGATGCACTTGGAGAGACAGTTGCTCCATCACTCAGTATCAAGCATACTAGTAGCCAAACAGTTCAGCCATACCATTTACAAATTGAACACTGCGGAAAGCCCAAGCCAGTGCAAAACAAGAGAGAGAAAGAGTTTGTGGTAAACGAGGAAGGAATCAACACTGTACATCAAAGGAAGCAGATGTCCTGGATCATTGCCTGTGTATTATCAAGGTTAGCAGGAGGACCTTGTAAAATTCCTTGTTGGGCCGGATACAATTCTCTGACATCAAACGGCCTGCCACTGACGCAAATTGGAGCTCTGCCCCTCATGCCTGAAGTGGCCCATGAATGGTCAACCCTCCTCACTGTGCTGAAACAAGCAAATGCAATCAGGAAGTTTACAGTAGGAGATGATCACCCGACTGTCATCACCTTTGACATGGCACTCTACGAAAAAGTGGTACAACTGTTGGATGCTCGACCAGATCTGAAGAAGTCAACAGTACCAAGACTGGGAGAGCTCCATGCTGTCATTGCTGCTTTGAGAGCCTTGGAATCTTCAATTGAAAATTCATGGATTGATGATGCTTGGATCGAGGCTGGCCTGTATGGTACTGCAACAACAAGGCAGATTCTGAGTTGCTCACACTACAAACGCTGCCTGACAGCTCATATCTAAACCTACATTGCCTTCTATGAATTAATCCTTGAGGAATTCTTCAACGAATACCCACAGCTCAAGGCTACATTTGACCAGGCAACAGAACAGGTCACATCAGCATGTTGCCACAAGGACAAGTCAGTCAAAGAAGAATCTGTCAAACAAGCAAATAGTTCACTGCAGGATATCATGGCCAAAGAATCCTTTGAACAAGCATTCGAGACATGGAAGAAAACCAAGTGCAAAAATGTCATGTTCGCCTTCATCACCAACTACCTCTGCAGAGTAGAGGCTATCCTTCACTTCATTGCAGCTTCTCGAAATGCTGATTGGAAGTTGTACCTGGAAGCTGCAGAGTCACTGAGCAAGTTATTCTTTGCCTCCGACCGCATCAAGTACAAGAGACTTTGGCCACGCTACATTGCGGACATGAAAGATCTCAAGACAAACCACCATAACACCTGGTCGGAACTTGCCAGTGGCAATGTGTCTGTCACCAGGAGTGCAATTCCATTTGTATCTGTAGGTGCTGACCATGCCAGTGAACACATCAACAGACAAATTAAGGTTCACTCTGGGTTGACTGGAATCTCAAACAATGCTAATGCAAGGCAGAGATTCTTCATGGCTGCTGCAGAACTGTCTTGCCTCTCAATTAAGTTCAAAGACCAGTTTAACACAATGGACACCACCAAAACTGAACATCCTGGGGTCACACAAAGCAGCATACACAGGGACCACGCCGCTGTTGATAGCATCAAGGCTACAATACTGAGTCATGGGAACCCAGTCAGAGGTGAAGGCGATCAACTATACAACATAATTACTGGTGGATGCATACCACAGGAACATGTTCACGACATCCTACATGCAGACTCAACTGGGCAGAAGCTGTACGAGGACTTCGTTGCAGATAGAATATGTGGTGATGTCCGTCTATGGGCCACTGTGAAGAAAGAGAAGTTAAAGACCTTCACCTCAAATAACAAAAAGTCAATCATCAAACTTCAAAACACAAGCATAGAGCTCAAAGAAACCAAAGACCTGTACAGACGCCTGCTTGTCCTGTCAAGATCACGAGACATTGATCAAAAGAAAGCAATTGGTACCTATGAGTTCACTCAGGTGTCAAGAGCACTTTTTGCCCGCGATGGAGAAATTCTTCCATGCACTGACAAATCAAAGCTAATACACCGACTTGAGAGGCTTGTTGAGGAGAATGCCGAAACAGAGAACCTAGAAGCAGCAGGAGCAGAACAAGAGTCGGGCACCAGCCAGAAGCATCATCACAGGATCGCTCTTGTGGATGGCATGGTGATTCTCCATAACCTTACGAAGAAACCACCAACTATGGAGACCGTAGGAGATCTTAGCAGGTGGTACTACGACAGAGTGATGGGTCTTGCATGTGACTACGATGAAATAATCATACTATTTGACACCTACAAGCCTGAGTCTCTGAAACAACGAACCAGAGAAAGAAGAAACCTGGGTCAGCTTACAGTTGAGTACCAGATCAAAGATGAAACAAATATCAAGAACATTACAATGAACAAGTTCCTTTCACACTACAAGACGAAGAAACACCTTACGGAGTACTTAGCTGACAAGATCATCGATATGCTGCGAGCTCCCTGAAGGTGGTCATTGTGTCCGCAGCAGGTAAATGAACTTACAATAAAGCTTGTTATTTTTAGCATACAATATCTAATATATTTAACAATTTTCAACAAAACACTTACAGTGTGTTGTGTTTGTATTTCTTTATAGGAAGGACCAAAGCCAACATAAGGATGGAGTGTGAAGACAACAATCATGAAGAAGCAGACACACTGCTCATCCATCAAGCAGGCCTTGCGTTACGCCGCAGTTCACCCAACACGGAACTCATGGTTTTTTCACCTGACACAGATGTGCTTGTCCTTCTGATAGGACATTATGATATTCTCCTGAAAAGCACATCAATTAGGCTACCATGAAATCTGGAGTACTGCAGATAGGTTCTATGTGGACATTTTTGGGTGCATCCCATGCTAAAGCTCTTCCAGCATTCCATGCATTTACTGGTACTGACAACACCAGCCGGTTTTCTGGACTCGGTAAAGTGACATGGCTGAACATTTTCCTTCAGGCACCAGAGGAGATCTGGAAAGCTCTGCAACAGCTCTCTGAACCAGATGAAGTCACAGAAGAACAGATTTCTATCCTGGAGAAATTTGTCTGTCATGCTTACAAGCCGAAGAAGTCGGACATCACGAACATCCCAGATCTCCGGTGGTACCTTTTCTGTAAGAATATGGCAGACAGTGAAAAGCTGCCACCTACCATTGGTGCACTTAAACAACATATACTGCGAGCAAAGATACAAGCCAGAGTGTGGGGTCAAGCTTCTGTTGCCCAACAGAGCCTACCAGAGCCTTTGGGTAACGGATATTGCAGAACCAAGGATGGACAACTGCAACCGCTTACAATAGAACTTTTGCCAGCACCAGAAGCCATTCTGGAAATGGTGAGATGTCTTTGCAAGACAAACTGCTCAATTAAAAGGTGCTCTTGTGCTGCAGTGAACCTTCCTTGCACTGAAATATGTCAGTGCACAAGTGACTGCCAAAATGACCAAGATTCAAAGGATGTTTCATCTAATCTCATTGACTCGGAAAGTGACGATGATGATTGATACAGACGCTGATTGAGAGACCATGATATATATTGCCTAAAGACAATAATACAGATTAATTGTGGAAGTTTTAGCTGCTGTTTCTTTATTTCTTTCTATGATCACTCAATGCTTAAATGTATTACCTTGCATACTTCTGCTGCTACTTGAAATTGCAATTGTTGCGTGGAAACACCTGGTGCTTACCTCTGATTAGACTACTGAAATACTATCACTTAGTGTCACAAATTGTATGTAAATAATATTTAACACTTCAGAATGTATGGTGCTGATGTGTTTCTAGTTTCACATTGTATGTAGGTTATCAAAAATAATGCCAACATGGAACAAGTAGTTTTCGGTTTTGTAACACATTTATTATCACAATGTTCCTTAATAAAATGCCTAAAAATGGTAATTTATGCTATTTCATGTTTTAAATCATATCTAAAAACTACATTTATATTATGACAAAGCAAATAAAAGAAAAAAATAGCCAAACTTAGCTGTGCTGACGTCTCTCAATTGAAAATTGCATTTCAGAAGTCGGCCATTTTCAACATCCAAGATGGCCGCCAAGGTGACCTAATTAATTTTGGCAACATTGTTTATGAGATTCCTTGACTTGTAAGCATTCCAAAAATGTATAGTTTACAAAATCCCGCAAAAATTCCAACAAAATTACACTAGTGACCTCAGTACCAGGAAACCCATTTTCGCCCAATTTTATGGAATACGGTTTTACGGCGTCTGTAGACCACTAAAATGGATCTTGATCAGAATGGGAATAATAGTGTTACCTTTCGATCATTAGATATTTTGTAAGCTCCGTGTTCAGTTTGTCTATAGCGAAC
>NC_090733.1:100956870-100966870 GCF_036898095.1 Palaemon carinicauda | reverse complement strand
GTGAATACCTTTCTCATGACCTTAAGGAAAGTTGTCTCGAGAACCCACAAGAACTCTGTCGCTTATTCCTGACGGAATTTTCAGGAATCGTGTTACGTGACCAGGACCCAAAGGAACTGTATCATAATTACCTGTAGAGATTCGTAAACCCTTAGGCAGCAGGCATCCCTCTGTCATCATAGTAAAACTCTTGATGACGATGGGCACGCGAACAATTCACGGGACGAGAGTTTGAAAACTCTGTCATAGGAGTAAAACTCTTGTGCACTCATGAACACTTCGCACAACGAGAGTTTGAAAAATTCTGCCATAAGAGTTCGTGCACTTCAACTGATTGCGTGCCCCTAGTTGTTCGTGCGCACTCAGTTGGTCGTGCGCGCTAATATGGTCCTGCGCGCCACATATCCATTCTAACAGTAGTACTTGAAGAAGGCAACTTAGTCCGTCCGCCAACACGTTCATATTTCCTTGAACAAATCAAGGGATCAGTGTAACCTGACCAGGTGTAACCACTTTCCCAGAGGAGTCAACACTCACGTAAGTACTTGCGGTGCTGTCAAGAGGCCGAAGCAAAGAGCTCGAAACTGGTAGATCTTGGCCACGAACACAAACCGAAGATATTTCCTGGAGTTCTGATGAATCAGAATGTGGAAATATGCGTCCTGCATATCCAGGGATACCATCTAGTCCCCTTGACGAATGGATTCCATATTGAATTTGGTCTTCTGGACAAACAAATTCAGTGCGCTTACATCCAGTATGGGCCTCCAGTCCCACGGTGACTTTAGCACTACGAACAGACGGTTGTAAAACCCTGGGGATGGTCTGTCGCTTATCTCCTCTACGACCGCCTTCTGTACGAGAATCTCTATTTCTCTGGTTAAGGTTACAAACTTCTCCGAGCCTGGCGAGTAGGCGGATAATGTGATGGGAACATTAGATAGAGGTGAGTGTCTTTGAAAAGAAAGGAGTCACCGAACCGGAGGACTATGCCCCTCTGGGACTCCATTCCTCCCCAAAAAACGCTCAACCTGCTCACTACTAGCACATGAGGGATTGAAGAATCACTTGGATGATTTCGTGTCGGGTTTGGTCGAGGACTTGGTTGGGTGTCGTAAATTAAATCGAGGCCTGACAAACGGTCTAGAACTACCCCCTCGAAAGGGTTTCTTCTGCAAAGGTGATACAAAGGTGGTAGTCGCCACAGTCAAGGGTTTAACCCGCTTAGAAGACTGTGTAAGCAAGTCATTAGTAGACTTCTTCTCTAGTGCGGAAAGAATCTTGGTCACTATTTCTTCTGGAAACAGATGATCCTCGTCGAGAGGAGAAAACAAAAGGGCGGACTTCTGAGACGAAGCGACTCCATTCGAAACAAACGAACACCAGAGCTGTCTTTCCTTAAGAGTCCCGAATGCAAAGATAGAGGCCAGTTCATTGCAACTATCCCGAACTGATTTGTCGGCCCATGACAAAACCCCAAGCCAGTCCGATGGCACGTCTTCCTGAAGAGTAGAGCAATCTTCTAATATCCTAGCGGGAGCTCCGATCGTCGAGTCCAAGAAACTCATAATTTCTAAAATCTTAAAAATATTCTTTACCAAATGGTCCAACTCGAGCAATTTATAGAATATTTTAGCTGCTGCAAACACGGATCTCCTATTTTCATCCACCAAGTCCCCCTGAGAGGTGGCAGATACTCCAATAGAAGAGGCTTCCCTGGTTACGTAGATCCTATACCTCTTTTTAATAAGTTTCGACAGAGGATAGATGAAAGTTGCTTTCTCAAGATCTCTCTTGACCTTCAACCAATCTTCTATATCATGAAGCGAATGTTTAGCAGCCTTGGAAAGAACGAGCTTCAGAAGAAGGGGATCAAAATTCTTCCTTCTCATGAGGAAAAAGAAAGAAGGCGACCTGGGAGCGGCTGCTACAAAATAATCTGGGTACATGTCGAGAAGGTAGCATAAAAGCTTCGAATAACACGAGAGATGAATAAGGTCCATTTGTAAGTCCTCCTCGTCATCCGAAGAGATAGACGATAGAGACGGTTCTTGATTCGACTCATGGTTCTTCGTACATTGTTTATTTTCTTGCATCAAGTTCATCAATTCTTGCAACTGTCGACCTAACGGAACTAGATTCTCTTCTTCTAGTGTTGAAATCGAAGCAACTGGAGTCGTGGATTTCGACACGATTGCCACCAGAAGTGTTGTGCCAGTCGAATTATCTGTCGCATTCGAAGCTGAAGGACAAGTTTCGACAGTTTGATGAGTCAGAGATCTCGATGAACTCAGAATTGGTCATTCAACAACCGAGTCGAAGGCAGCTGTCGTTGTCGTAAGAATATGAGACGAAGTCCCAGTAGCTACGCTACACGACGGGCGAGCGATATCTACTTCTCTGTTCCTTTTCACAGGAGGCGAAGAGAACACCTCTTCAGTCGAACGTTTCTTCAACGGACGTGAGACTGAAGAATCATGCCAATTATGACATCTAACCGAAGGGGAATCACTCGACTTACGACGTCTAACCGGGGACAAATCACTCGGCTCTGTCGATAACTGGTCACCAAACGACACACCTTTACAATGGTGTTTAGTTGAATCCTGCTGCCACACCACAGGATCGACTGAGGAAGTGACTGTCTGTGGGCAAACCCTGATATTCTCCCTTGGACCTCCAGAATGTCTTTTCCCCAAGGCGGGGGAGCGGGACAGTGACTTTCGTCTAAGAGAACTATCGGGACAAACAGCCACCCCCTCAGATGCACTGCTCTGACACTTTTCTCTTTACTAAAAGTCTTTCCTATGAAAGACTATACAGATAAACCTAACTGCATCACCGCATTAGCTACTACACATAATTTCTTTTCAAATTTAGACTCGAGGCTGGCAATGGTGTCAGGAGAAACTCTACAGGGAGTTGGCAAAGGAGTTAAGAGAGCAGGAGTAGGAGGACTCAAGATCAAAAACATAATAAGAGGAAAAGGAGAAGGAATAAGAGCAGGAGCTTTGATAGAAGAAGCCGAAGAAGTTAAACTAGTCTTACTTTCAGCTCTGAGAGCCATCTTCCTCTTCCTATAGTTAATTATCTTCCCCGAGTGAGAAACAAAAACTTTCCACTGTCGTTCACTCCAATCCTTGCATTCATCACAAGTAGATTCTCTAGAGCACTCACAACCCCTCACCGAATTCACTTAGTGTGTGAATCATAAATTAATTTAACTAACCTAGTTTTGCACCTACCAGCGCAGGGTTGCCATTTTGGTCTTTTTCAGGCTAAAAGACCTCAATTTGGTCTTAAAAAAAAATTGGTTGGCCGTTAGCAATATGAAAAAAGGGGAGTCCAATAATACTGTATATTTGGCCTTTTTCTACTAATGGGTTGGCCTTTTAAAGATTCTGTTGATTAGAAGTTGGCCTTTCCTCATTTAAAAAACCTGGCAACTCTGTACCGGCGCAAAACCTAACTACTGAAGAAGTAGGGTCCGACATGATGGTAAGACCATAAAATAGAAGAATAGAAATTCAGCTTCAATCCTACAAACACGGAGTTGAATAATTCACCGATATTGGAGAGATAATACTTCCCAACAAATGAAGAAAAAAGTCTGCACCGACCACCGATGTTCACCAGAAGCCGGCCGAGAACGAATTGATGTTACCTGGACAGTTGTACCTATAGCTCCCTCGAGTGGAGGGAGATGACGCCACCTACATCAGCGATGGCGGTGCCACCGCGGTAGTTTTGAATCTATAGTGTGACATTCGTAGGGAACCTACAGCTGTATAATTGTTCGGTAAGACACTGCAATATAAATGTCATTTTCAGAGACCAAGTACATCCACGTAACATATGACAATGGAATCCATTGTAAACCGAATTTTTAATTGTATAAGGAACGGAATGTATTACTCTGGTAACCCATAGCAAGATTGGATGGTAAATAAGCAGTAATATGACTGTCTCTGTGCACTTTACTCGAAGTAATTACGTCAGTAGTTGAGTCGAAAAGCATAACAGAGAACGAAAAATTAACTTTCTAATTTAGTGCCTTGTGGTAAAGGTGTGAGGGAATAAATCACAGGACTCTGGCGAACAGTGGATACTGGTTTATCCTTTTTACATATTTCCAAAATGTGGTCGTGTTTAAATCATATTATCTTAATTGTTCATTACTACTTTTGTAGTTGATTTCCTTTCCTTACTGGGCTATTTTTTCCCTGTTGGGGCCCTTTAGCTTACAGCATCCTTCTTTTTAACTAGGGTTGAAGCTTAGCTAATAATAATAATAATAATAATAATAATAATAATAATAATAATAATAATAATAATAATAATAAATCATTCTCAGGTTTTTTGCACACGCTAATGTCGGAAAAAGAAGACAGAATTCCTTTCATAGAAATGAATTTAGATATAATGTATATTATATAACAATTACTTGAATGTGATTTTTAACCCATGAAATATTCATAGTATGTATAATCAGGTTACAATAAATCCTGATGATTATTGAAATTACTGATTTTGAAATATTTTTGAATCTATCAATATTAAAATTATTAGAATCATAACGATTTTCGATACGTATTCCCAAGTATCAAACCATGATTTGAAAAGATTAGTTAGATTAAAAACGTCATCCCACAAATATGATGATGATGATGATGATGATGATGCTGAAAATGATGATGGCGGTTATAATTATTATTAATTATTAGCTATAAGTCCAAGGGCCCCAATAAGGAAAAATAGTCATAAAAATATCAATTATCTAGAAAGAGAGGAAACAGCAAAAGGATTTGCGTGTCCTTAATTTGTTTTCGATATTCTGCGCTTAACTGGGTCATACTTATAATCAGGCACTCGCCGATCGATCGTTATGAGAGAGAGAGAGAGAGAGAGAGAGAGAGAGAGAGAGAGAGAGAGAGAGAGAGAGAGAGAGAGAGACAGAGAGAGAGAGAGAGAGTAATCCAGCAGCAAAGAGCATATGACATAAATCTTTATCTCTGTGTGAGTGCAGACTGCATTTCTTATGCCAAGTTGCAATTGAGTAATACATAGACAGGGATCGAAAGGAATATCTTATTCCTGATCTAGATATTAATCTCTGGCACTGTCATTCAATTAGTTCATTGTGCATTTTGCATGAGATTTTTCATAATTCTGACCATCCTTCACATCCAGATCTTCCTGGACAGGTCCATCCTGTTCATAATACCAAGCATGCAGTTAATTGTAATAGTCAGGCCTTGTCTATCAAGAGGCTCAGTACTACACAGTATTCTAGAAGATTTATTCCAGCTGTGACCTAGTTGTGGAATGATCTTCCTAATCGGGTAGTTGAATCAGTAGAACCTCAAAAGTTCACACTTTCAGCAAATGTTTTTGTGTTGAACAGGCTGACATAAGTCTTTTCATAGTTTATATGTAGCATATATATTTTGATGATGTTACTGTTTTTAAAACATTTTATTGTTATTTTTTTTCTCATATCTATTTATTTGCATATTTCCTTTCCTTACTGGGCTATTTTTCCCTGTTGGAGCCCTTGGGCTTATAGCTTCCTGATTTTCCGACTAGGGTTGTAGCTTGGCTAATAATAATAATAATAATAATAATAATAATAATAATAATAATAATAATAATAATAATAATAATAACTGAATGAAGAATTTCCTAAATATTCTATAGAGGTTTGTCAGTGTATTGGAAAATTGAATGGAAAGGCCTGCTATCAGAATAAATTAGTTGAGGGTCGTTACAATATTGAAGATTGTAAATCAATCTTAGAGAAGCGTAGTACGATAGTCTAGAAGAAGTTCAGTACGATTAAGAGTTTAGTGCGCCTGTTTAAAGTAAACTCTGAAATGCAAACTAAGATGTCTTCATTTCGAAGGGAGATTATGACTTAGAATGACACCATCTATCTATATCAATGAGTCTCCATTATAAAAAATCATTTGTTACCTCCGCAAATGAAGTTAGGAGGAGGTTGTGTTTTCGTCCCAGTTTCTCCGTTTGTTTGTTTGTGTGAACAACAACTTCCTGGCGTCAATTTTAATCATGGTGAAACTTTCCGGGATTAATTGTTATGCTGAGACATGGAAGTGGTTCAACATATAAAATCTTAGGGCAAAGATCAAAGGTCAAGGTCAAGGTCGAGCGAATGGTCGAGAAATAAAATACCGTCACAACTTTTATCATAAAATAGTGAAACTTTCAGGGATTAATTGTTATGTTGAGACGTGCAAGTGATTCAATTTTGAAAGTCCTAGGTCAAAGGTTAAGGTCAAGGTCAATGTCGAGCAATAACCGACCGTCGCTGAGGTCAAATTAGTGAAACTTCCAGGGATTAAGTGGTATATATGTAGAGAAGTGGAAGTGATTCCATTTTGAAAGTCCTTGGTCGATGGTCAAGGTCAAGATCAAGGTCGGGAAATAAACTAATGTCCCCGAGGTCACAATTTTACTCATAGTGAAACTTCCAGGGATTAATTGTTATGTTGAGACGTGGAAGTGATTTAATTTTGAAAGTCCTAGCTCAAAGGTCAAGGCCAAATGGCTAATTTTTTTCTAAAGGATCTTATAGTACATTGTCAAAGAACTTCGGAAACCTTCAAGAAAACTCATAATTCTTTCATTAACAAATGAAAAATATATTTTATTAACACAGTAAAATGTATAGTCCTTTATGCAATGGAGTATAATATTCCTTCAACATTCTATATTTTCCTATTTTTACAAGAATATTTGACAAATTGCTAAAATTTTATCCCATACTTTCCCATTCATTTCATAAACGTCAGAACTACAAGATATAAAATTCAGTAACGAACAATAGTAAATCTCAATTTTGCATGAATACAATCTCTCCTTCATACAAAAGAGCAATTCTCTCTCTCTCTCTCTCTCTCTCTCTCTCTCTCTCTCTCTCTCTCTCCCTCTCTGAGTTGAATCTGTGTGCCGGTGAGTGAATACACTTGTGTGATCCTAAAAATATCCTGATTTAACGCGGATAACAAAAGGCTATCGAGTGCAATATAGCTACAAGTTTTCGTGAATAGTCGGTGATTAGTTTGCGGTCAGAAAAGTGGGATAAAATGTCGGCATAAGATAGATATCTTGTGAACTACTAAAAATCTGATCAAGATGTCGTATAATACAGGCATCGCTTAGAGAGATATCGCTGCACTTAGCAAAAGTAAATTCCATGAGTTGGCGAATCAAGAGCTCGACCGTCTGATAACAGAGGTCACTAGTAACTCCAACCAGTGTGACAGAAAAATATTCGCAGACATATTGAAACAATATGATCCAATAAACTGGAGCAAATCTGCGGAAAACATCAGCAAAATAATAGAAGAAATTCCTAAGAAGATCCAAGTGATAAAGAGACTTATAAAGAAAGTTTACATCAATCAACACATTCCATCAAAAAACAATAAGAAGTCCAATATGGTGAATATGCTGATTGATGCATTGGGGAAAAGAATGCAAAAATGGTGTAATACATGTAAAATATGGTATTCCATTAATAATCCTCAACAATTGATTAGAAAATGTGATGCCTGCCATGTTCCAACACACCCTACATGTGCTGAAATACAGCAAAAAATAAAAACTAAAGACACAAAGGTATTCTGCTCAACATGCTTAGTCTGGATAGAAAATATAATTAAGTCGAGACTAAATCTGTAAATAGTTGAAGATAAAGAAGAGGAAGAAGAAGAAGAAGAAGAAGAAGAAGAAGAAGAAGAAGAAAAAGAAGAGAAAAATGAACAGGATATGTGTAAGGATGCATAGGAAATCATTGATATAACTTATGATGCCATCCAACAACATACTTATGAAGAAATAAATTATCAAATGGAAACAAAAAATAGACCTAAGAGACTCTACCCGGACCTACATACTTTTAGGGAAGAGCAAGAACACGAAAAAAAAAAAAAAAGAAAGATATAGTCTGCAATTTGCTGAAAAGAGGGAATTGCCAATTTGGCGAAAGATGCTACTACAAGCATCCAAAGATATGCCATAATTATGAAATATATGGTAAATGTGCATATTTAGACGGATATGGAGACGAATGCAGAGATCTCCATCCAAAAATATGCAAACACCTAAAAGAAGGAAAAGGATGCAGTTTCAACAAAAAATGTCGATATATGTATCCTGCAATCATGAATAAAAGTAAGAAAACTCAGCAAACTGAAAAGAAAAATGAAAGCAAAAATGAAACAAAAAAAGAAACAAAAAAGCAAGCTGTGTATATATCGCGCTATACACCAAAAGCCCCAAGATATGAGGCCTATCAACCCAAATATACACATTTAGAGCCCAACTACAAAGAATGCATCTATAATGCCAGGGGCTGATGCAGATATGGGGATAATTGCAGGTATACACAAAAATAAATATGAAGGCGAAAGAGCAAATATAATAGAAAAGTTGGATTTTTTAATGGCGGAATTCCGGGAAATGAAGAAAAGAACATCATATCAGAACAGGAAGGAAGCATAGGAGAATCCATATTATTACCAATATTAAATAATGGGGATGAAACACAAACCATAATAGTGATGAATGCACAGGATTTAGTCACGAGTAACTCTAAAAGGAAAATAGAGTTCTTAGAAGAACTAACCCAAATAGAAAAAATAGATATATTAAATGTAAGTGAAACATGGTATTCCCAAGAGACTGGCAGTGATGACCAGATAAAGGGTTTCCAAACTTATAGATCAGACAGAAAAAATAGGAATCAAGGGGGAACTGCAATATATGGAAGAGACATAAATCAAGGTAAAGTCTGTGAAAAATACAGCAAGACAGAATGTGAATTGATTGCGGTAGAATTTGAATTTGAAAAACTAGTGAATATTGTAGTTTACAGACCCCCAAATACCAAGGAGTTTGACGTAATAATAGAAAAAATAGATGATATATGTAGAAACCATAAAGAATGGAATATACTCCTATCCGGAGATTTTAACTTTCCTTTCGTGGATTGGAAAGAACGGATAGAAGAAAGTGGTTGTATGTATGCATATAAAAAAGAGAGTAATAGTAGCGCAGAAGATAAGAGGCAATTTGAAAAGCTTCAAGATATGCTATTAGAACATAATATGCAACAAATAAGCCACATTCCAACAAGAAAGGAAAATGTCCTAGATCTAGCATTTGTGAATGAGGTGAATTATGTCAAAGAAATAATAGTGTATGACATGGGAATTTCAGACCACAATGTCATAGAATTGATAGTCCATTCCAAAGCAAGTGATCGCAGAATTAATAAAATCACAAAACTTTGGGAAGGATATGGAAAATATAATTTTTACAGTAAGAATAAAAAAGGGTCAGAAATAAATGAAGAACTGAATAAGGAATGGAAAAATGTATTTGTAAGTGATAATACACAGGTAAATACGGACATAGTGTACAAAATACTGGAGAAAATTGTTGAAAAATATGTACCGAAAAAAAAACAATAAACAAAAGACGTGCATACCAAGAGACAGAAGGATCTTATTTCAGAAAATTAGAAAGTGGAAGAAAAATCTTGCAAAAAAAAAGAAAAAATGTATGGAAAACGATGGAAATAAAATGTAAGATAGAAAATGCTGAACAAAAGATTATACAGTCGAAAGAAAATGAAAAAAGGTACTTAGAAGAAAGGACACTTCAAAATATAAAAAGAAACCCCAAAGTACTCTACTCCTATGCAAAAAAGATGAATAAAGGGAGATTAGAAATAGGCCCTCTAAGAATTGAAGGATGGCTAACGAATGAAAAAAAGGAAATATGCAACATATTACCAGAAAAACATAAGAGTGAGTTCATGCCAAAAATTGCGAATGAGAATAATGAAACAGAAATGAAAGAAGAAAATGCTGAATATCTAACGGATATACATATTAATGAAGCAGATATTGTCAAGGCTATAAACGAAATTAAAAATGGATCGGCACCCGGACCAGATGGAGTTCCAGCGATT
>NC_090733.1:100936870-100951870 GCF_036898095.1 Palaemon carinicauda | reverse complement strand
TCTCTCTCTCTCTCTCTCTCTCTCTCTCTCTCTCTCTCTCTCATACAGTTGCAGAAATTCTCGACAGCCAATTTACTTTTGAGAAACACATTAAGTCTGTTTTCTTCAATTGCACAAAAATCAACTTATTAAGAAAGTCCTAAGATTTTTGGTGATCAATATATTCTGAAGAAGTTCTTTATTTTATTCTGCCTTGTCTCTAATATTTTTCTCCCAACTGGTCTTCATCTGCTGATGCTCATCTTAATTTGCTGGACAGGAACTTATGGTCTATAAAATTTCTTACTCCAGATACACACACACACACACACACACACACACACATATATATATATATATATATATATATATATATATATATATATATATATATATAAATATATATATATATATATATATATAAATATAAATATATATATATATATATATATATATATATATATATATATATATATATATATATATATCAATATCTGGCACGGTTGCATGAGATTTTTCATAATTTTGATAATCTTCTACATTTAAGTGTTCCCGGGCAGTTCTATCCTGTTCGTAGTACTAGGCATGCAGGTAATTATTGTTATTATTGACAATATTATTATTATTATTGTTTTTATTATTATTATTATTATCATTATTATTATTATTATTATTATTATTATTATTATTATTATTATTATTATTATTATTACCAGCCAAGCCACAACCCTTGTTGGAAAAGCAAGATGCTACAAACCCAAGGGCTCCAATAGGGAAAAACAGCCCCGCGAGGAAAGGAAATAAGGAAATAAATAAGTTATGAGAACAAATTAACAATAAATCCTTCTAAAAAAAGTAACAACGTCAAAATAGATATGTCATATATAAACTATTAACAGCGTCAAAAACAGATATGTCACATATAAACTATAAAAAGACTCATGTCAGCCTGGTCAACAAAATAACATTTGCTCCAACTTTGAACTTTTGAAGTTCTACTGATTCAACTACCCGATTAGGAAAATCATTCCACAACTTGGTAACATTTAGAATACTGTGTAGTATTGAGCCTCATGATGGAGAAGGCCAGGCTATTAGAATAAACTGCCTGCCTAGCATTACAAACAGGATATAATTGTCTGGGAAGATCTGAATGTAAAGGATGGTCAGAGTTATGAAAAATCCTATGTAACATGCATAATGAACTAAGTGTACGACAATACCAAAGATTAATATCTAGATCAGGAATAAGAAATTTAATAGACCTTAAGTTTCTGTCCAACAAATTAAGATGAGAATCAGCTGCTGAAGACCAGACAGGAGAACAATACTCAAAACAAGGTAAAATGAAAGAATTAAAACACTTCTTCCGAATAGATTGATCACCGAAAATCTTAAAAGACTTTCTCAATACTCCAATGTTTTGTACAATTGAAGAAAACACAGACCTAATGTGTTTCTCAAAAGTAAATTTGCTGTCGAGAATCACACCTAAAATGTTAAAAGTCATACAAATTTAAAGAAACATTATCAGTACTGAGATCCGGATGTTGGGGAGCCACTGTCCTTGACCTACTTACAATCATACTTGGAGTTTTGTTAGGATTCAACCTCATACCCCATAATTTGCACCAAGCACTAATTTTAGCTAAATCTCTATTAAGGGATTCACCGACCCCAGATCTACATTCAGGCCTTCTCCCCCATGTGGCTCAATAATACACAATATTGTATAATTTTTATTCCAGCTGTGACCAAGTTGTGGAACGATCTTCCTAATTGGGTAGGTGAATCAGTAGAACTTCAATAGTTCTACATTACCAATCCTCGGTGCCGATTTCCTGTCAAGATGCCTCTCCAAATTGCCCCCTCCGACCTTGCTCTTTACATCAGCGCACTTACGGATGTCTACTCTCACCTTCATATCGTACCTAGAAGTTTTCCGTCCAGAACTTTGTCAAACGGCCACGGTTCTCGCAAAACGGTATTTATCGCCATATATAGACGACGGGGCCTCCAGTGTTTGCTATATTCAGACGTTTGGCATTGGATCGTTTGGCTGCCGCAAGACAAAAGTTTGCTGAAATGAAGAAATGAACCATTGCCAAAAGGCATAAAGCCTATGGTCGTCCCCCTTGCACATCATCGTGAAGAAGGATGGCTCTCTGCATTCGTATGAGGATTACAAGTGCCTAAACTTGCAGCCAAAACCATATCACTATCCCATCCCAAACATCTCCGACATGATCTCCTACTTGCACAAAGCAAAGATTTTCTCCACGCTTGCCATCCTGAAGACCGCCATCACTATCCCATTCAGTCCATACACCTTCAATTACTTCTGTTTTGGCCTTCGTAATGTGGGGCCGCTTTTTAACGTCTCGTTGACAGTATCTTAAAGACCTCCCCTTCCGTGTATGTTAAGCGTACGACCTACTTGTGTTTTCTTCCTAAAAAGAGGAACACCCCCGTCATTGATGCATTGTGGTCGACCTCCCACAACAAAACAGTCTTGTAATCCGATACGACAAGTGTACCTTTGGCGAGGACCAAGTATCATTCTTAGTGCACCGCATCACTCCTGAAGGAGTCCATCCCCTCCCTGAGAAGGTAGTAGCTGTTCAGAACTTCCCCAAGCCCTCGACTGCAAGAATTCTGGGCATGATAAACTATTATCACCGTTTCCTGCCAGCCATCGCCGCTAATCTTGCTCCCCACTATGACTCCCTCAAGGGCAAGCCAAAGGACCTGAAGTAGGGTCCCCTTCAAGAAGCAGCTTTCTACAAAGCCAAAAATGCTTTATCAACCGCTGCTGCTCTTACTTTCCCCTTGCCACATGTACCTCTCCTCTCCACCCAATGCCAGCAACTTAGCTATTGCGGTAGTCCTTGAGCAAGTTGTCAATGGCATAATCCAAACAATTGGCCTTCTTAAGTAGGAAACTGTTTAAGACGGAATCCAGCTACTCACCTTCGGCTGAGAATTGCCTTCGGTGCACTTGGGTGTCCCTCATTCTCGCCACTTCTTGGAAGGTACGCCTTCATCATTCGCATGGACCCCATTTAATGTTGTTGTTATGGAAGTGGAGGGCATGAGATCTTATGGCACCTTGTTGAACGTGACAGGATAGTCTCTTGGACAAAGTCATGGTCGTCCTTCCTACATAACGTCCAGAGCATCCTGGAACAGGCCATATGTAGGAATAGACCATGTTGGTCCATCTGAAGATGTCCCGAGTCAGTGGGGCTGCGTTGTTCCTCATGATGAGGGACCTCCTGTTGGTGGTCTGATAATAAATAATCAGCTTAACCTCTGTGTTTTCATCTACAGGGGAGACATGATTCTTTATCATGTCTCACAAAAAACATTAAACGTAAGGAAAACATTAAGAACACTAAGATAATCGACTGTGCTCCAGATAGCAGAAGACTTCAAATACTTGAAGCTCTACTTATACAGAGAGAAAAACCGGCAATTATCACTAACCAGGAAATGTTCCTTCTTCCCTCCTGTCGAAGGAACAACACACTGACGAGTAACCCTACAAACAATGACATCTCCAGCCAAGAAAACTCTATCGATCAAGACACTACCGACCAAGACAGCTTTGATCAGCGACCGGATAGCCTGCCTAGTTTTCATACCCTATTGGCGAGCGCTTCAACCAATCAGAGCCCAGTTGCTGGAGGACAAGATGGCAACTCTTGCCTCACGAGTGAGTGAGAAGGCAGTCTAACTGAACTACAGCCGCTCTCGATGAGCAGCTTAGCCAATGAGAACCCGCCATTCTATCAATCCCACTATTCAATCCAACTACGACACCCGAGCAGCCAATATAAATTCGCCGCCTCTCTGCCTAGGGCAAAATTGCCTTATATAAGGATGTAGCTATCATTGTTTCCACCACTCAAGCCTGAGGAAGGGAGACTGCACTCCCAAAACGTGTAGCTTGTTCACTGTATTTTTAACCTGACTTGTAAATTTTACTTAACAAGTAAACTTTACATTAAAACCTTGATTAGACAAGTATTTCTGGATTTGATTACCCATCATGAAGGATGACTTGCCCAATTACTGACTATATGCAGTAATTCTGAAAGGAAGATAATAAAATCCATTGGGAAGACAGTGTATAATATCAGTGCAACAGAGGCAGCCATTATTTAAAACAAATCTTTCCTCTAAGAAGGTCTACTACCCAAAAACAATAATATTGATAACACTAATAATAATAATAATAATAATAATAATAATAATAATAATAATAATAATAATAATAATAATAATAATAATAATAATAATAATAATAACTAGACTGCGACTGGTTAAAGCCAGTGGCGGAGGATTCCCCTGCAAAATAGGTGTGGAAATGCTTTTGTCAATCAGTAAAAGATGATAGCCCACGTTAATTTTTTTCCATAAAATACCCATATTAACTTGAAAATGAGGTTCAAGGTCAAAATGAGGGTCAAGGTCAAATTTGACATTTGATTTGGAGGTTTTATGCATATCTTTGGGGTAGTTTACTATAGCATGCTATAACCAAAACCCAGTATTTCATTGAGAAATTGCCAAAGTCACGATTTCTGCAATGTTAAAAATTGTAAAAAATCTATATTAAAAAAAGTAATTAAGCAGTCGCTACAAAAGTTAAGCTAACCTTAGATAAATATATAGGGCATCAGATGCCAATAAGATCAGGGCTCTGGGCCTTCCGGTTTTTGAGATCTCGGAAACAAACCTGTTTTGACCCGGTTTGGCCATTAGTGACCTTGACCTTGACCTGCTTGCATTAAAGTAAGGCAATATCTGGGTATTTACCTCTGTATCATTGTCCATAAGGCCCTTAGCCATACAACTTATACTTTAGGCCTAATGTCAATTTCAAATTTTACAAATTTTGCCCTTAAAAGCTCATCTGACCTTGAAAAGTAGGTCAAGGTCACTTAAACTGAGTCTATGGCATATTCTTACCCTAGGGTATCTATGATGATTATTTCAGATTTCTTGCGAAAAAAAAAAAACGCGCGGAAAGAATAATAATAATGATAATACCAAAAACAATAGTCTTCCCCTAAAAGGGAATCCTAATAATAATAATAAAAAAAACAATAATAATAATAATAATAATAATAATAATAATAATAATAATAATAATAATAATAGATAATCCTGGTGTTAGGAACTGGGAGTCCATTTAATTAAAGTTGTACTATAAAGTAAAGCTTAAAGAGGTCGAACTGCAAAATAGAGGAAAGGAAAGGGAGGTAAAAGAGTTGGCAACAAAGTGTGCAACTAAGGCTCGATGAAACGCTGCAAGGACCCTTAAATAATACCGACAGAGCACCACTTGAGGTGCTTAAATGGCACTACCCTCCTACGGATTTATTTTTGTTTAAAGGAACAAATGCAATCTCTATTAAGGATGAAAATATCAGATTATAATTAGATACTCAGAAAAAAAATAGTATTAATGTCAATTTCCTGAAAGAGGATTTACTGTTTTTAAGACATACTAAGGTCTTATTTTAATAATGGTATGATTCATAGTTCCCGGATACAATGAAATAACTGCTGAGATGATATTGGCCGAAAATGAAATGACTCCCAGAATACGAGAATATTTTGCAAAATGAGGCATGAAGAGACAAAACCTGATGAATAGCAGATAGGAGTTTTGGTAAAAATGACAAAAACCTTGATCTGACCGATTGCAGTTGTCATGAAAATATGTAGTATGCTTATTCTGAAGAGACTAGAGAAAAAGATTGATGAAAAGCTGAGAGATGAACAAGCAGGATGTAGAAAAGGTAGAAGTTGTACTGACCAAAGTTTCATTTTAAGTCATTGTACAGCAATGTGTAGAATATAGCAATCCACTTTTGATGACATTTGTGGACTATGAAAAAGCCTTTGATAGTGTGCACCGGCCAATTTTGTAGAGAGTCTGCGTTATTATGGCGTTCCTCTTAGATATTTAAATTTGATTAAGTCTGTTCATGAGCACAGTAGGTACAAAGTTAATGTTAGTGGAGTCCTGTCAATTTAATTTCCAGTGGACAGTGGAATACTTCGAGAATGTGTTGTCACCTATGTTATTTATCCTCATCATGGATTTTGTAATGCAGAGAACAGTTGGGGATGATGGAGAAGGATTGGACTGCATTGGTAATAGGAAGTTAAGTGACCTAGAGTATGCTGATGATGCTGTCCTTGTTAGCAGTACACCACAGGATTTGCAATGCTTACTTACCAGAATACATGAAATATCATAAGATGTTAGGCTCAGATTAATAGAAGAAAGACAGAGATAATGAGAACAGAATGTGCAATGGAAGATTAGATATAATTAGAGGGAGAAAGAATTAACGAGGTAGAATCATTTAAATATCTAGGAACTATTACCTCAAGCACATGGCCTTTAGAATTGTAACTTAATGAAAGATTGATAAAAAGCAAATCAGATAATTGTAAGGTTAAATAAAGCTTGGAAATCAAATCATCTGAAATTACATATAACAATTAGGCTATATATCAAGTTTAGTGAGGTCGGTGTTACTGTATGGACATGAATCGTGGTATGACAATGAAACAATATCCGACAAAATTTTATAGACTTAAAAACAAAACCCTCATAAGAATATTGGGAGTAAAATGGCATTACAAGATTAGAAATGATACTATAAGAGATTACTCGAGTGACATGATGATGATGATGTTGATGATGATGATGAAATATTCAACAGTTTTTATGGTAAAATACCTATAGGAAAACCTTCGATCTTAATGTTAATATTTATAGCCTATCTAATTGAAAATAAAGACTTAACTAGATTCAAGTTGTTAACTAGTCACGTGTTTTCATCTAGGTTGTTATGAGAGTTTTTAGGCAAAAATTACGGCAACATCTCTGATAATTCTACAAGATACATGGCTCTGCATTGCATGGAATTTTAGAAAAAGTCTAACTCCAAGAGGAAGTTCTATCTGTGCCACTAACTTCGGTAACTTTACTTCGTTTCCTTATTCAAGTTCTTCGACTTTATTTCCTTTCAGCCCCTGTAGCCTTCTTGAAATTTCAATTGTATTAACTACAAATATTAAGGATTATAAGATATTTTTTTTTCTTTTGGAGAATAAATAGCTGATTAAAAAATTTATTTCTTATATGTTCTGTAGTTACTATAGATTATTATTAAAATAATTTTAAAATTTACCTTGAGTTTACCTACTTTTTCTCTTTGATTTTATTTCATATATGTCCAAAATATATAACTTTATATAACAGTGCACAGTGTATATGGACATTATATATTTAAAGATTATGTCTTTAGTGGTATCAATGCCCAGTTTTCACATTTTTTAAGCATTCAAAAATGATCTAAGAAGGATGATTTTCGAAAGGTTATTAGATAGAAGGAGGCTGGATATTTTGATAAAATCATCAGACAGATTTTTTTTTTTAGTTTATAATACAAAGACTATAAAATCCCAATTAAAACTTAAACCAAGGATTGTAAATATCTAATACTGATTAAGGATAAACGAAAACCTATTTATAGAAATGCACTATGACTAGAAAATAATATTCTTAATCACCAAATAAATAATAGCAATAAATTTTCAGTTCCCAGAATCTGGAGTCTTCTATAAAAAAATTCAGTGTTACTCTCAAATAAAAGACTGTAACTATAAAATACCGCTCAAGAAAAAACAAAACAAAAACAAAATGCTATTTATAAAAATACACAAAAACTACAAAATAATATTTTTAATCATCAAAGGATTAACGTAAATGAGTTTTCAGTTCCAGACTTCTTCTCGCCTACTTCTGTGTAAAAGAAATTCTACAATTCAAGGGAATTTTCACAGTTTGGGTTCATTTAATCACACACAAAAATTTTAGCATTTATAAGGGAAATCTAAAATAGCTGCTTAAGAGACAAAAATAAATAAGATTTTCTTTCCAAGGCACTAAAACCGAGACGATAGTCAGAGCAACTAACAGAATAAAAGTTATCCTTAATGGTCTTTGAGCTGCCGTATCTCTCACATCTTTGAAGGCGGCTTTAATGAGAACAGTGGTGCGTCACAGCAACATCGTATTAAGGATTTTTTTTTAGTTTGCTGGAGAAACGTTTTGAAAGCGTGCACGAGTGCCGTCTCTCCTAATTTTTTGGGTATATTTTATTTCCGCGAAGCTGTGTTATTATCTTGGAGAGTTTTGAACTTTATTTTTACAAAGGATGTTACCTTAATATATAAATATTCATGACTGCAGTAAAAATTGGTCTTTACATGGCATGGAAAAGATAAGAATGGAAATCTGCTGTTTAGAAAGTCTAAGGAAACGTGACAAATAAATATCCCTGAATACATACATACATATATGTACTGCATGCATACATACATATAACTGAAACGATAAACACAAAATTTACATGATACATACAAGGAACTGAAATGATGCATACATGGAATGCAATGAGACATATATGGCACTGGTATGAAACATATAACTGAAATGAATAATGATAATGCATTACTCGGATTTATGTTTAATATATCACCAATATAAAAAAAAATGGATATGATTTCTGAATTTGGGCTACATAGCCCAGAACTAGGACCTCACAGACTGGAAGAAGACCCAATATCTACACTGTAAATCAATTTAAAGAATTTGGGCCGCAAGTTTGAATAAAGGGAGTAGAAACGGAGGTAAAGTAAGAGGATATCAATAAAATACAGAAAGAACGTTGCAAAGACCGTTAAGTAATACTTACAGTGCACCACTGAGATGCACTGATAGCCCTATTACATTCGGAGACAACAACAAAGGGTATAATACAGGCTTGGCCAGAAGCTTGCTCTTTATAACAGGTACAACCAATGGCATATTACGTCAACAGGAGAACATACACGGAAATATTTTTTTAAAGTTTCACTGTATCAGTAAGAGTGGCGGTGGCCTACTGGATACGTCCCTGCCTGGTGATCTTTTGGAATGGGATTTGAGTCTCGCTCAAACTTAATAGAGTCTTATGTCTGCGTCCTCACCATCTTAGTAAGCTAAGGATTGGCCTTTTGGGGGAGCTTATAGATAGATCTACCTGCCGAGTCATCAGCAGCCATTCCCTGGCCCTCTATGGTCCTATGTTACGCGGAAATGGGTTTGGGCTCTGATCACATGTATATATGGCTAGGCTCTAGGGCTTTGTTCCACTAGCTGCAGGACTCTCCTGCTAGCTAAGTCATTGTCCTGTTAGCTACTGTACGGCATTGTCCTGCTAGCTAGGGCATTGTCACTGTCCCTTGCCTCTGCCATTCATGAGTGGCATTTAAACCTTTAAAGTAAATAAAATGAACATTTATAGTTCACTTCAAAAGTTCCAACTTGCAGTGAGTGTTTTTTTTATGTTGAACAAGGTGAAATTAAATCTCTATGTATAGTTTACGTAAAGAATTATCTATTTTAATGTTACTGTTCTTAAAATATTTTTATTTTAATTGTTTATTACTTCTCATCTAGTTTATGTCCATATTTCCTTTCCTCACTTGGGGATTTTTATTTGTTTGAGCCGTTGTGATTAAAGCATACAGCTTTCCCAACTATGGTTGTAGCTTAACCAGTAGTAATAACAATAATAATTGAAACAAAAATTCCAGTCCGAACAAAAAAAAAAAAAAAAATAAATAAAGGTCAAAACAATTAAGCTGAAGTTTTGAACAGAAACTTGTAATATTCCGGGTGCAAGGAAGATGACTCGGTCATGCAATGAAGGCAAAGATGGTGAAGGAAAATTGAATCAAGATATATTATGAACCATTATGTAACGCGGGTTACTCGAAAGTAATTAGTCACGGGAGATGCTTTTAAAACATCGGATATATTACTATTTGTTGAGGTACTTCATTACAGGAGGTGATTAATTTCACGCACAGTATATTCTCTGATTGTAAATTTACATTAGTATTTCAAATGTGGGAAATTGCTCTGGTATAATATATTTGATATTAATTCTTAGATACTGTTTGGGTAATAATTTGAACGTTTGGAACTTTTTTAATAATCTCGTATATAATCTCCCCTCTATTAAAAAGAGCATGTGTCTGGATACATAATGTATATATATATATATATATATATATATATATATATATATATATATATATATATATATATATATATATATATATATATATATATATATTTATATATAAACATATATATATATATATATATATATATATATATATATATTACATACATATATATATATATATATATATATATATATATATATATATACATATATATACATATATATGTATATATACATATATATATACATATATATGTATACACATACACACACACACACACACACACACATATATATATATATATATATATATATATATATATATATATATATATATATATATATATATATATATACGGTCACGCTCAGCTCTCCCCGTCCCCCGGGTAAGAGGGAGAGGGCTAGTCATATTTACCAGGTCGTGTACACAAGTTTTACAAAATATTTCAGTGCAAAAATAATGTTTTTATATCTAGGGATGATTCGTGAACCCAATTATGTATATGATTATTCAATGTATTTCTTTACTCAATCTAACTTCGAAAGATTTAGCCTATATATAAGTTATATTTGTCTAAGCTGATTACCTTGATATAGGCGAATGCATACAAGCGATAGAGAGAAGGACGCTAAAGGTGAACACCATGAATAAAAAAACTTGAGATAAAAATCTGATAACAGATAAGAAGAGAGTAAGAGGAGGTAGAAGGGGAGAGAGAATATATATCATGATTGAACGTGAGAATTCTTAATATGTCGAAGATGTGCCTATTATAGGCATTGGAATTTTCCCCCAATAAGATATTTTTGAAAGTCATGATTTTCTATTACTCCTAACGTAACATAATACAAATTTGTGTCCCATATGAATTCAATAAAAATATTTTGACTGAGTAATAAACATGAAATATTTTCAGATATTCAAGGATATGCGGGAAAGTATGCAAAGTATGAAATTGTCATTTTAAAACACCTAGTGGATGACGTGTATTATAGGAAATGGAATTTTTACCAAAAAAAAAAAAAAAAAAAAAAAATTTGGAAGGTCATAATATTCTATTACTCCTAATGTATATTTATTCGCCCTTTAATCCGAATGGAAAAAGAAAGACAAAAATAAACAATGAAAATTTTCTGATATACAATCATATGTAGTTAAGTGTGAATAGTATAATAATGTAACTTTCAGAAAACGAGTACATCCACGCAACATATACCAATGGAAGCCATTCTAAACCAAATTTTCAATTGCATAAGGAACAGAATGCAAAACTCTGGCAACGCATAGCAAGATTGGATGGTAAATCAATAGCAATATGAATGTCTCTGTGCACTTTACCCCGAAGTAATCACGTCAGTAGTAGAGTCGAAAAGCATAACAGAGAACGAAAAATAAACTTTCCAGTTTAATGTGTTGTGGTAAAGGTGTGAGGGAATAACTCACCCTGAAATGTACATGAAGGACAATAGGGAACAGTGGATACTGGATTATCTTCATTCTTCTCCTTGGGTCACAGTTTTATACTTTTTTTGTATTTCCAAAATATGGTCGTGTTTAAATTATGTTATTTTAAATGTTCACTACGTCTTTTGTAGTTGTTTATTGCTTTATTCTCTTTCCTCACTGGGCTACTTTTCCCTATTGGAGCCTTTGGGCTTACAGCATCATGGGTTTCCAACAAGGGTTGTATCTTGGTATATATATATATATATATATATATATATATATATATATATATATATATATATATATATATATATATATATATACATATACAGAGAGAGAGAGAGAGAGAGAGAGAGAGAGAGAGAGAGAGAGAGAGAGATACAATAATAATAATAATAATAATAATAATAATAATAATAATAATAATAATAATAATAATAATAATAATTATAATCCTAAGGTTCTTTGCATAGGTAAATATCAGAATAAGAGGACGGAGTTATAAAGGAGTTTATATATATTTTAAAATCCTTTTCATATAATAATTACTTGCATATGATTTTAACCCATGAAATATTCTTAGAATGTATGATCATGTTACAATAATTTGTGATGATTATATAAGTTACAAAATTTTTACAAATTATTAGATTATTGAAATTACTGAAATTGTTATCATCGGAAATTATTGAAATTATCACGATTTTCGATAAGTACTCCCAAGTATCAAACCATGATATGAATAGATTAGCGAGATTTAAAATGTCATACCTCAAATATGATGATGATAATGATGATGATGATGATGATGAATATTATTAATTATTAGCTAAGCTACGGCCTTAGTTGGAAAAGCAGGATGTTACAAGGCCAAGGGCTCCAACATAGAAAAATAGACATTAAAATATCAATAATGTAGAAAAACTAAACTGGAAAAGGGTATATGCGTCCTTAATTTGTTTTCGATATTCTGCGCTTAACTGGGTCATAGTTATACTCAGGCACTCGCCAATTGATCGATATGAGAGAGAGAGAGAGAGAGAGAGAGAGAGAGAGAGAGAGAGAGAGAGAGAGAGAGAGAGAGAGAGAGAGAGAGAGGGGGGGGGGGCACGCTTTAAATCCATTCTCATAATATTTCTCCAGTTCAATTATTTTTTTACACAAATTAAAGAACTAATCAAGTAGTAATGAGCATATGATATAAATCTTTATACATGAACGCAGACTGCATTTTTGATGCCTAGTTACAATTGAGCAATAAACAGATAGGGACCGAAAAGAATAACTAAAAGAAGAATTTCGTCAATATCGTTTAAAGCTTTGTCAGTTTATCGTAAAACTGATTGGGTGTGACTGCTATTGAAATAAGATTAGTTGAGGGTCGTTACGATATTGAAGATTGTGAACCAATTAAAGTGAAGTTTAGTTAAGATAGTATTTAGAAAAGCTTGGTACAATAGTCTAAAAATAAGTTTAGTATGATAGTTTAAAAGAAGTTTAGTAAGATAGAAAGCTAGTACGACGGTTCAAACTCTCAAATGCAAACTAAGCTGTCTTAATTTCGAAGGGAGATTATGACTTAGAATGATACCATCTATCTATATCCAGAGTCTCCATTACAAGAAATCATTCATTACCCTCGCCAACGAAGTTAAGAGGAGGTTATGTTTTCAGCCCCGTTTCTCCGTTTGGGTGTGTGTGAAAAACTTCCTGAACACAATTTTACTCATAGCAAAAGTTACAGGGAATAATTATTATGTTGAGACGTGGAAATGATTCAGTTTTGAAAGTTCTAGGTCAAAGGTCAAAACATTAATGAATTTTTTCTGAAGCATCTTACCGTATATTGACATACAACCTAGGAAGCTTTCAAGAAAACCTATAATACTTTAATTACCAAATAGAAAATATTCTGATATTTTATTATCTGTAAAATGTATATTACCTTATGAAATGAAGTATAATTTTCCTACAACCAACTATACTTCCATATTTTAAAAAAAAAATATTTGATAAATTGCTAAAAATATATCCCATATTTTCCCATTCATTTCTTAAACGTCAGATATACAAGTTATGAAATCAATAACGAAAAATAGTAAACTTTAATTTTGCCTATATGCAATCTCTTTTACATAATAAAGAGTAATTCTCTCTGTCTCATATATGCACATGAACACACACAATATATATATATATATATATATATATATATATATATATATATATATATATATATATATATATATATATATATACAGAGAGAGAGAGAGAGAGAGAGAGAGAGAGAGAGAGAGAGAGAGAGAGAGAGAGAGAGAGAGAGAGAGAGAGAGAGAGTATATCACTTTCCTACGGGTAAGAGAAGAGGGAGTAGTCATTGCCAGGCGAGATGGGGGTGCGTGTGCGTATCGAAATTTTTGGCCGTCATTTTTGACGGGTCGCGTACACTAGTATCTTTATATCCCATACAAATCCTACTACATTTCCAGCAAGTACATCACCCGAGCGATGAATTTCTTAAGCAATATTAAAAAAAAAAAAACTTTTAAGTGTTTGCTTATCCTCCGAGATTATTTGCACTACTAATGAGGCCCTGCCCATTTTATTATTTTTTTTTTTACATATACTTGAGTTCTGTTATACCTAAGCACCAAGAGGAAAATTGAAACACGGAATAAAAGATTCATAGCATTCTGAAACCAGAAGTGAGGAAGAAGGAGCAAGAAAGACAAGAGAACAAGAGAAGTTTTTATCAAAAATTCTCATAAGGTTGAGTTACGTTATTTCAGTTTTACATTAGAATGACTATATTTTCTATTATTCTCGAAACATCATTATAAATATTATTATTATTATCATCATCATCATCATCATTATTATTATGATTATGATTATGATTATAAGCTAGAACCCTAGTTGGAAAAGCAAGATGCTCTAAGCCCAAGGTCTAAAACAGGAAAAAAAATAGCACAGTGAGGAAAGAAAACAAGGAAATAAAACCAGAGAATAAATAATAAACAATCAAAATAAGTTAATTTATGAGCAGTTACATTATTAAAATAGATCTTTCATATATAAACTATAAAATAACAAGAGGAAGAGAAGATTGAATAGTGTGTCCGAGTCTACCTTCAAGCAAGAGAACTACCAGTTAATGAGAAATAGATGGTTTTTGATCGAACAGTGAAATGGAATAACCGATAGTATAAAAAGGTCGTAAAATTTCACAAATGCAAAACAGGCCGCATTAAAATTCTTCATTTACTATACCACCCGAACATTAACATTTTGAAAAGCATCACAATATACACTAACGAAGTCATTAGAGTTAGCTACGGGGGGTATACGGGCAAAATTTGTGTGAAATCGTGGGTGGGGCGCAAGGGGCAGGCAACAGTCTTGGACCTCGTAGGCCACCGTATACCAGCCGCAGAATCTTCACTCGCTGCACTAAAATGATCTGCGGCA
>NC_090733.1:100919370-100926870 GCF_036898095.1 Palaemon carinicauda | reverse complement strand
GATTTTGTTTATTTGAAAAAGCCCTCAGAAGAATACTGAGAGTAGAATAGCAGATCAGGATTAGAAATGTTACTATAAGATATTACACGAGTGCCAAATGTGGTAGATGGAGATGGTTTGGTCATGTACTTCGCACTCGCCAATAGAGATTAATTCACCAAACATTTCATTGGGCACCATAAGGCACTAAAAGAGTTGGAAGACCACAGTCTACATAGCTGAGGACTATGAAGCATGAAGTAGGAGATAATGAATGGAGAGGGATTGATTTAAAAGCTCACGATAGAGAAGACTGGTGAAATCTAACCGTGGCCCTTTGCGTCAATTGGTGTAGGAGGAGATGATCATAATGAAATATTATACGTTTTTATGGTATATTTTGTATAGGAGAAACTTCATCCTGAATGTTGATACTCATAGTGAAACACACATACTTAATCTAAAATAGAGATTTAAATAGATTCAAGTTATTAACTAGTCACGTCTGTTTTGATAAAGGTTGTTATGAAAGTTTATAGGCAAAATCATCGGCAACATATTTCATAATGCTCTTCGATACATCGCTCTGCATTGCACTCAAGTCTTGAAAAAGTCCAACTCCAAGAGAAAGCTCTATCTGTGCGACTAACTTCGGCTAAACTTACTTCATTTCCATATTTCTTCTTAGCCCTTGTAGCCTTCTTGTACTTTAAGTTGTATTAACTATAAAGATTGAGGAGTATTAGATGAAATTTTCTTTGACGAACAAATAGTCAATTATTAGATAATTTCTCAAATGTTCTATGGTTACTATAGATTTATACTAAAATAATCTTATAATTTTCTTTGGGTTTGCCTTTTGTTAAACAAGTATGAATAGTCCTTACATGGGCTTATAAACATCCCAATATTCAATATTATCTCTTTACTAGGACTGGTCATAGTTCTGTTATAGAATATTCATGATTTGATAACTTTTTCTCTTTGATTATATTTCATAAATGTCCTAAATATATAACTTTATGTATCAGTGCAAAATGGATATGGACATTCAATATTTCGAGATTATGTATTTACCGGTCTTGCTGCCTTATCTTTACCTTTTTTAACCATTCCAAAATTATCTAAGAAGGATGATTTTCGAAAGTTATTAGACAGAAGTCGGCAGGATATTTTAATACAAGAATCTGAAAGTCTGTTTACAGTTTATATTACGTAGACTATAAAAACTTCTACGTGTAACTCTTAAATCAAGGACTGTAACTAACTAATACTGATTAAGAAAATAAATATTAAACCTATTTATAAAAATACACTACGACTAGAAAGTAATATTTTTAATTATCAGATAATTAACGGCAATAAATTTTCAGTTCCCAGAATCTGAAGTCGGCCCAGAGTGTTTATAATACAAACACTATAAAAAACCTCAAATGTTAGGCTTCTCTAAAATCTAGGATGTAACCATAAAATACCGCTCAAAAAATAAAGAAAAAAAAAAGATACACAAAAACTACAAAATAATATTTCTAATTATCACATGATCAACGTAAATTTGTGGTTAATTCCAGACTTCTCCTCACCTACTTCTGCTCAAAAAAGAATCTACGATTCGAGGAAATTTTCATATGGTGGGTCATTTTAATCTCACACGCAAAATTTAGTATCTATAAGGGAAATCTAAAATAGCTGCCTAAAAGACAAAATCAAATAAGATTTTGTCTCCAAGGCACTAAAACCGAGACGATAGTCAGAGCAACTAACAGAATAAAAGTTATCCTTAATGGTCTTCGAGCTGCCGTATCTCACATCTTTGAAGGCGGCTTTAATGAGAACAGCGGCGCATCAATTCAATATCGTATTAAGGAGTTTTTGAGTTTGCTTGATAAACTTTTTAAAAGCGTGCACAAGTACCGTATCTCCTGATTTTTATGTATATTTATTTCTGTGAAGCTATGCTATTTTTATTTGGAGAGTTTCGAAGTTTATATTCCAAAGGATGTTACCTTAATAGATAAACATTCATGAATGCAAAAAAAGAAAAAAAAAAGAAAAAAAATGATCCTTACATGGCATGATAAAGCTAAGAATGGAAATCTGCCGTTTGGAGAGTGACAAATAAATATTACCGAATACATACATACATACCTACATATATACATTCATTCAACTGAAATGATAAACACAAAATTCACATGATACATACATGAGACTGAAATGATACATACATGGGACTGATATGATACATATAACTGAAATGCACTATGATAATACATTATACATATTTATCTTTAATATCTGAATATGGGCCACCTAGCCCAGAACTAGGGCCTCACAGAATGGGAGAAGATCCTATAGCTAAACTGAATTAATTCTATGAGTTTCGGCAGGAAGTTTGAAGAAAGGAAGTAGAAACGGAGATAAAGTTATAGGATATAAATTACGTGCCGAAAGGAACGTTGCAAAGACCGTTAAGTAATGCCTACAGTGCACCTCTGAGATGCACTGATGGCACTATCATCTACGGAGACAACACAAAAAGGTATAATACAGGCTCGGCCAGAAGCTTGCTCTTTATAACAGCTACCACCTTCTGGCACATTACATCAACAGTTGAACATAAACGGAGATCCTTTTTGAAAGATTAACTGTATCAGAAAGAGTTGTGGTGGCCTATTGGATACGTCCCTGTCTGGTGATCTGCTGGAATGGGGTTAGAGTATTGTCAAAATTCGAGAGATTATTGTACAGTAGTGTCCTCATCCTCACCATCCTGGTAACCTAAGGATGGGCCTTTTGGCGGAGCCTATAGGTCTACCTGCCGAGTCATCAGCAGCCTTTCCCTGGCCCTCTAAAGTCCTATGTTAGGTGGAGAAGGGCTTGGGTGCTGATCATATATATATTTTGGTCAGTCTCTAGGGCACTGGCCTACTAGCTAGAGCACGATCCAGCAAGCTAGGGCATTTACCTGCTAGCTAAGGCATTTTCCTGCTAGATAAAGCATTGTGCTCCTAGTTGGGCGTTGTCCTTCTCGTTAGGGCGTTGTCCTGCTCGTTAGGGCATTCTCCTGCAAGTTGGGGCATTCTCCTGCTAGCTAGGGCATTGACAATGTCCCTTGCCTCTGGCATTCGTGACTGGGCTTTAAACCTTTAAAGAAAAATAAAACGAAGATCGACAGTTTAATTCAAAAGTTCCAACATGCAGTGAATGGCTTTATGTTGAACAGGCTGACATTAAATCTCTATTTATAGTGTTTGAATGAAAGATATATTTTAATGTTACTGTTCTCATAATATTTTTGTTATAATTATTCTTTACTTCTCTTGAAGTTTATTCCCGTATTTCCTTTCCTCACTGGGTTATTTTTATCAGTTGGAGCCCTTGGGATTAAAGCAGCCTGCTTTTCCAACTAAATTTGTAGCTTAGCTAGTAGCAATAACAATAATAATTAAAAAGAAAATTCATTCCGACCCTCCCCAACCAACCCCCCCCCCCCCAAAAAAAAAAGATGAAGGCAATTACGGTTTACCTTTAAAGAGAAACTTGGAATATTCCCGGTGCAAATAAGATGACTCGGTCATACGACGAAGGCAAAACTGGTGGAGGGAAACTGAATCAAGAGATATTACGAATCATTATGTAACGGGGCGTACTCGAAAGTGATTAGTTAGGGGTGAGATTAATCCGAAGGTTAATGATATTTCGATAACTACCTTAATTACCTTTTTAATGCGTAATGACCTCGTTTGTTACGTCATAAATATTACGGCAATGACGTCTCAATCTAGATAATGGTTATGATAAAAGGGACAGATTATTAATGTATTGGGCTGAGAGGGGGGAAATCTGTGCGTTCTATATACCATAGTTAATGATGATTATAGTAATAGCTGGTACCTTTGGTAGATGCTTTTAAAACATCAGATATATTACTATTTGTAGAGTTACTTCATTATTGGAAGTACTTAATTTTACGCACTGTGCATCTCTTTATTAATGTAACTTTGAATTTTCATTTTATAATTCTCTGATTGTGAATTTAAATTGGTATTTGAAATGAGGGAAATTTTTCTCGTAAAGATAATCTATGATAATAATTCTTGGATGCTGTTTGGGTGATGATTTGAAATTTTTAAACTAATATATTTGCATATAATCTCCCCTATACTACAATGCCTGGATATACTTGGATATTATATGTATGTATATATATATATATATATATATATATATATATATATATATATATATATATATATACATATATACGTATATATATATATATATATATATATATATATATATATATATATATATATATATATATATATATATATATATATACATACATATATATATATATATATATATATATAATAATAATAATAATAATAATAATAATAATAATAATAATAATAATAATAATAATAATAATAATTTCGGTCAGGCTTAGCTCTCCCCGTCATTTTTTTACTGGTCGCGTACACTAGTTTTACAAAATATTTCAGTGCACAAATAATGTTTTCTATATCAAGGGGAAAATTTGTGACGCAAATTATGTATATGATTATTCAATGCATTTCTTTAATAAATCTAACCAAGACAGATTCAATCAAAATACACATTATATATCTCTAAACCGAATCCTTGGATATATGCGAACGCCTAAAAGACATAGAAAGAAGGACGCAAAAGGCGAGAGAGAATGATGAACACAATGAATAGAAAAATTCGCGATGAAAGTCTGATAACAGATTAACGCAGAGAGTAAGAGGAGATAGAAGGGGAGAGAGAATATTAGTCATGATTGAACGTGAGAATTCTTAGTATGTGGAGGATGTGTGTATTATAGAAAATGAAATTTTTTCATAACGACTAAATATTTTTGGTCATGATTTTTTATTATTCCTAACGTAACATAATACAAATTTGTTTCCCCTATGATATCAATAAAAATGTATAGACTGAGTAATAAACACATGATGAAATATTTCCAGATATTCAAGGTTAAGCGGGAAACTATGCTAAGTATAAAAAATGTCCTTTTAAAACACCAAGGGCTTATTATAGGTAATGGGATTTTTTACCATCTATAAGATATTTTTAAAGGTCATAATATTCTATTACTCCTTTAGCATAGATATTCGCCCTGAAATCAGAATGAAAATAGATTGAAAAAATAAGCAATGAAAATTTTTTTGATATGCAAGAATATGCAATTAAGTGTCAAAAGTATAAAAAAAAATAATTTCTCAGATATTCAAGAATATGTAGTTAAATGTGAAAAGTATAAAAATGTCGTTTTCAGAGACCAAGTACATCGACGCAACATATACCAATGGAAGCTATTCTTATCTGAATTTTCAGTTGCATAAAGAACGGAATGCAAAATTCTGGCAACGCATAGCAAGAATGGGTGGTAAATCGATGGCAATATGACTGTCTCTGTGCACTTTACCCGGAAGTAATTACGTCAGTAATTGAGTAGAAAAGCATAATAGAGAACGAAAAATAAGCTTTCCAGTTTAGTGCGTTGTGGTAAAGGTATGATGGGGGAAAAAATCACCCTGAAATGTGCATGAAGGACTATGGCGAACCGTGGATACTGGCTTATCTTTATTCTTCTCCTTGGGTTACAGATTTATACTTTTTTTGTATTTCCAAAATGTGGTCGTGTTTAGATTAAGGTATTCAAACTGTTCATGTGCGTATCTAAATTTTTGGCCGTCATTTTGACGGATCGCGTATACTAGTATCTTAATAACCGATACAAATCCTATTACATTTCCAGCACGTACATCATCCGAACGATGAATTACTTGAGCAATATGTAAAAATAAAGTGTTTGCTTTTCCTCCGAGGTTATTTGCACTACTAATGAGGCCTTGTCCATTTTATTATTTTTTCATATACTTTTGCGTTCTGTTATACCTAAGCAATAAGAGGAATATTGAAAAATGGAATAAGGGATTTACAAAATTTTGAAATTAGAAGTTTGGAGGGAGGAGCAAGAAAGACGAGGGAGAAGAACAGGAGAAGTTTTTATTAAAAATTCTTAAAAGGTCAAGTTGCGATATTTTTGTTTTACATTAGTATTACTACTTTTTCTAATATTTTAGAATTATCATCATCATCATCATCATCATTATTATTATTGTGGTAGGAGACCCTCTTTTAGGCAGGTTGAGTTAAAAGTAATGGCTGCATCGGCAGAGTTTATTTTCTTATCCAATTTTTCTATTTTCCGGATAATTCTCTTCTCTAGAGCGCTGCAATCAGCCAGCAGACTTGAAAAATTCTGAGCGGGAGAGCAGCCTGGCTGGCTCAGAGCGCGCCTCAGCCAATCAAAATTCAGGTCCCCCAATGACGTCACAGACTGGTATTCCCGGCCGAGATCGTCGTACACCAGACACCATACCATACCAGCTCCGATCAACCAATGAAAACCAATGAAAATTCGAGCCCTTTCACTTCTAATCCTGATCCTGGGTATATATACCACCCAACTGCAGCATCCACCTCACTCTCTACCTGAAGACGAGGAAGGACTTATCCTCGAAAACGCGTCGTAGTTTTTACTATTTTGTACCAAAGGTTTTACTTGTATTTTGTGAGAATATACTTGAAAAGTCTTCCCGATTTTGTCATTCACCTGACTGATGAATTTTTCAAGTCTGCTGGCTGATTGCAGCGCTCTAGAGAAGAGAATTATCCGGAAAATAGAAAAATTGGATAAGAAAATAAACTCTGCCGATGCAGCCATTACCATTATTATTATTATTATTATTATTATTATTATTTTTATTATTATTATTATTATTATTATTATTATTATTATTATAATAGCAAGATGCTAAAAGCCCATGGGCTAGCTACAAGAAAAAATAATGAACAAACAAAATAAAATATTTGAAGAGCAGTAACATCATCAAAATAGATGTTTCATATATCAACTATAAATAACAAGAGGAAGAAAAGATTGAATAGTGTGCCTGAGTCTACCCTCAAGAAAGAGAACTACCAGTAATGAGAACTAGACAGTTTTTGAGTTGCAACAAACGCAACTATGATCAAACAGTGAAATGAAATAACAGATAGCATAAGAAGGTCACTCAATTCAAATAATAAAAAAAAGGTCGCTTTAAAATTCTTTACGTACTATACCATCCGACATTTAACATTTTGAAACGCATCACAATTTACACTAACGAAGTCATTAGAGTTAGCAAGTGTTAGTTAAGACGGGAGAGAGAAATTAAACTTCATATATATAATTCAGAAATTAATCTGTGGCACAAATCACATAAATATGAAAGTTCGTAATAAAATGAACGAACCTAAATCCTAGGTTTGATTTGCGTTTACTATACGACCATAGATCAAAATATAAGTTTAACGAAATATAGTCATAATAGGAAGAGACAGAATATCATAAAAAACATTTCTCTGGACTAAAATTAATTATAAGAATTTAAGTACAATTAATTTCTTTTAATATAATGTTTGACCTTTCTCTCTACT
>NC_090733.1:100906870-100909370 GCF_036898095.1 Palaemon carinicauda | reverse complement strand
AGTGCGGCCTATGCCATTTCAACTTTTCTTGATAAATACTTTTTACCCCCAGTTTTATTTGCTCTTCAACCTTTACTATCTCCCTTTTACATCCACCTACTCTATTTCCCCACTCTTTGCTATAACTAATTTTCCTTCCACCAAAAAATGATCAGACATACCTTTAGCCATCCCCTTGAACACGTGCACGTACATATATATCGATATATATATATATATATATATATATATATATATATATATATATATATATACATATATATATATATATATATATATATATACATATATATATATATATATATATATATATATATATATATATATATATATATATACACAGTATATGCACATATACATATATACATATAAGGAAAGAAGATAGAATAGTGTGCCCGAGTGTACCATGAAGCATGAGAACTCTAATCCAAGACAGTAGAAGACCATGTTACAGAAGATATGGCACTACCCGTAACTAGAGAATAATGGTTTGTGTTAGGAGTGTTTTGCTCCTAGTAGAGATGCTTACCATAGTTAAACACTCTCTCTTAGCAGGTTTCGGTCCCTAGAAAAACTAAGAGCAGTTATCACTTTAATTTTTCATTTGTAATTTCCTGGTACCGAATTCCGTTAAGCACTATCTTTATGGGTTCTAAAAAAAAAAAAATTCAAGATCACTATACAATTTTAAGAAGGAATCAAATTGTACCAATTTAAGTTATATATTTCCCAAACCCCTGTCAGAGTAATAGGTATACAGTGTAAACTTTTGATTTCGTACACTTAGTGAATCAACCTCTTTAAAACTATTGTGGCTTTTCGAAAGGAGTAGGCTAACCTTCATCTTTCCATGGTAGCAGGTTGGCCAGGGCACCAGATACCCGTTGAGATACTACTGCTAGAGTGTTATGGGGTCCTTTGCCTGGCCAGACAGATACTACATTGGATCCTTTTCACAGGTTACGGTTCATTTTCCCTTTGCCTACACATACACCGTTAGTCTGGCCTATTCTTCAATAATCTCCTTTGTCCTCATAAATATGACAACACTGAAATTACCGAACAATTATTCTGTAATTGTTCAGTGGCCACTTTCCTCTTAGAAAGGGTAGAAGAAGCTCTTTAGCTATGGTAAGCAGCTCTTCTAGGAGAAGGACACTCTAAAATCAAACCATTGGTCTCTAGTCTTAGTTAGTCCCATAGCCTCTGTAACATCGTCTTCCACTGTCTTGGGTTAGAGTTCTCTTGCTTGAAGGTACACTCGGGCACACTATTCTATCTTATTTCTCTTCCTTTTGTTATGTTGAGTTTTATGGTTGATATTTATGATTCAATGCTGTTTACTGTTCTTGATATATTTAATTTTCCTTGTTTCCTTTCCTTACTGGGCTATTTTCCATGTTGCAGCCCCTAGGCTTATAGCATCTTGCTTTTCCAACTAAAGTTGTAGCTTGGCAAATAATAATAATAATAATAATAATAATAATAATAATAATAATAATAATAGTTATTATTATTATTATTATTATTATTATTATTATTATTATTATTATTATTATTATTATTATAATAAATGGTGGAGATTTCTACAGATTTAGCAGGGTTAGCATATCAAGGGAGTCTGAACGATAATCGTACAGCTCGGGTCGTCTATAAATTAATAGGAGCCCATCTGAGGGCATCCTCGCTGAGCAAGTGTAATAATCTAGTTTATACAACAGAGATAAGAAAAGTTACAATGTGTCATGTATGTCCGTAAGCATGGAACGTCTATAAAGCTTATCTAAAATATAAAATTATTGATGCCAGTTTATAACAAGTATTCGTTTAATCATTAATGGTGACTTCGAACATATTTAACGTATTTAACAACCTACATTACATGCTCCAAAGGCCTAATTAATCTTGAAAAGTCAAGTACATTGGATTCCTAGTTTCCTCTCATTAAGCTGTTACCATGATAAGCAACTTGCTTGTTATGCGAGTCATTCAACAACTAATTAGAGGAGATCAAGTATATTATTATAGTAGGTAGAGATATTTAATTATGAAATTTTACCTTGTGCTTTCTAATGTTTTATCAGTGTTCCAAACTAAACAATGAATTTACATGTTTATTACACACTTGCACATGAACATACCACGTGTACGTGCAGTGCGTATCGCGTGTACGTGCAGCGCGTATACTGTGTATGTTCAGAACGTACTGCAAGTAGTATAGTGCAAGATCGAGAGAATACATTCTTGATCTTGATAAGTATAGTGTACAGTACGTGCTGTGTATACGTACAGTACGTATTGCCTGTACGTAGAATGCGTACTTCCTGTGTGGACAGTATGTAGCGAGTGTACATATAGCACGTACAGGGTGTATGTACCGCATGTATTTGGTGTGTGTAGAGTACTTACTGCGAGTATGTACAGTAATGTTATAAGTGTATTACATGTCAATTTTTTTTTATAACAAATAACTTTCACATCTTTGGCTTTCCAACATACA